>NC_133771.1:81817779-81863505 GCF_003597395.2 Chelonoidis abingdonii | reverse complement strand
AACCAGTTTCTCCTCCCTTGGTTTTCACATCTCAACTGCTAGAACAGGGCCTCATCCTCCCTGATTGAACTAACCTCGTTATCTCTAGCTTGCTTGCATATATATACCTGCCCCTGGAAATTTCCACTACATGCATCAGACGAAGCTCACCCACGAAAGCTCACACTCCAAAATGTCTGTTAGTCTATAAGGTGCCACAGGATTCTTTGCTGCTTTTATAGACCACTTAAGGTATGTTTACACTACAGTAAAACACCCACAGCTGACCCAGGTCAGCTGACTCAGGCTGGGGCTGTGGGACTATAAAATCACAGTATAGACATTCAGGCAGAAGCCTGGGCTCTGGGACCCATCCCACCTAGTGGGGTCTCAGAGCCCAGGCTCCAGACCGAGCTTAAATGTCTACATTGCAATTTTATGAGCCCTACATCCTGAGCTCTGTGAGTGTGAGTCAGCTGACCTGGGACAGCCACAGGTGTTTCACTGCAGTATAAACATACTGTCTTATGACGTGGGACAGTACTATGTTACCTTTCTGTCTCCAGAGTTCTCATGAGTATACAGAGAAATCCTTTTCTTTTCAAGATTGTGGGTGTAGGCGGGAAGAATGGGAGAGTCGCTCTCTTTTTAGCCTTCAACACAAGCAGATTAAAGCTATGTAGCATTAGTCACAGCAGTGGGATACTGGTAAGACTGACAGTTCATATAGTGCTGTGTAGCATTAGTCATGGGAGTAGGTTATTGCTAGTAAATCTGCTACTGCCATTTATTCTGTTTGGCTTCAAGTTCAGCTCTGTCTGAACAGTTCTTTTTCTTCTGGAAGAAAAATTGTGGGTCTTAGTTGACAATTTTCTTCACTCATCTTTCACTGGACCGTTATTTTTCTTTCTTCCTTTGCTCTCAGCCACGACTTAGTTTGGAAAATTTCTCACCAAAAGCAGCAAAGATAATTTGTAGAATCTTACATATTAGGGATAGAAAAGACTTCTTACTCTAGACATAGTTGTGCAAAACTTTTGTTCTGAACCTTCCTTGTTTAGGATTTGCATGCAGTAACTAAACCTAGTGCGTTTCATGGCAGCCTCAGGCCTATGAGCCCTCCCTGTGAAAGAGAAGGTGCATTTTTTTGCCTCAGCTAGATAAGCATAAATATTTGAGTTTTGTTTTGTTTTGAGTTCTCTGAAAAACAGTCTCATGGTATAAGTCACAGGGTTGCTCTAAGGATATGTCTACGCTACAATTAAATACCCACAGCTGGCCAAAGTCAGTGGACTCTGGTTTGCATGGCTCGGGCAGCGGGGCAGTGTAACTGCAGTGTAGATGTTCCAGCTTGGGCTGCAGTCTGAGCTCTGGGACCCTCCCACCTGACATGGTCCAAAAGTCCATTCCAGTCTAAGTCCAGAAATCTCCACTGCAAATAACGGGCCCTCCCCCCTGCCTCCAGGGCCACAGTCTGAGTCAGCTATCACGGGCCAGCCATTAGTTTTTAATGTAAACATATCCTAAATTGCTGATTAGATGACCCCTTCCCAGCTGAGCAAGCAAACCAACCACATGCTATTTCTGGTCAGGTGTTCACAGAGGAAAGCTGTGCCTAACTGAACTCTGCAAGTACAGTTTCTGATAGTATAACAGGTAAAGTAGTATTTACTTTTTGTATTTTTATACACATACTTACTAGGAATGCAAGACTGCAAACACTTAGTACTGTATTGTAGACCAGGAACCTCTGGTCTCACATATCATAAAACAAGAATAAGGAGACAGACGAGTAAATCAAAAGGTTGAAAATTCAAAACAGATAAAAGGAACATGTGCTGTGTAATTAGTCTGTGGAGCTCCTTTCCAGAGGCCATAGCTGAAGCCAAGAATTAAGCAAGATTCAAAGCAGGACTGCACACATGTAATAGGAAGGCTATCCAGAATTAGAATCGTGTTGCCCCTTTTTGATCCAAGTAGCTGGTCAAAATTTGGGGGTCTGTGCATGTTCTAGCTGGGAGTAGAAACTGGTGGTGGCCAGGTTTTTCTTTGCTGCAATCTTGTTTGTTTACAAGGAACCAAGAACAAAAAGGAACAGGTTCTTAGCTTGCCAGTTCTTCAAGCTCCTTTTAGCCAATACCAGACCCACATGTGCTTTCTTTACCTGTTTCCAGGGTGTCACTGTGCTTGCAACCTACTGCTTGATTTTTCTTGCTTTCCCCAACATCCATACACACCTAGTTACAATACCCAGCTGAAGTGTATGCCCCCATGGTGCTAGTTTATGGGCAGACTATATTAGGCTTTGTTATAAGTGTGGCCCTTAACTGTCTCTTACCACTATCTTAATTGGAGGACGCATTCATGAATTAGCTTGAACACAGTTTTAACTCAGCCCGTAATAAGGTGTCATCCAGCTTGTTACAATAGTTTACTGACAAAAGGATATTAAACCTCATTTTCCAGGGTTTAAGTCAATCTCTATAAGTAGGCTGGCAAGGATTACATTTTTATTAAGTGTCAGTAAACATTAATTTCACTGTACACACAACAGAAAAATTTCCATTGATAGAAATTTAGAGATATAAAGAAAAGTACTGGTTGAGAACTTGTTACTTTGATTTAAGGAAATTTACTTTGTCAACATCACATCAAAATATGTTTTAAACTTTTAATTTTTTGAAATTCAACTGTCATGAAAAAGCTATTGACTGAGCCCCCATCCCTCATTACATTACCCCCATAATTTTCCATAACTGGCACAATTTAAATTGATAAAAATAAAGCTTAAAAAAATCAATTATCCTTTAAAATTTATTTAAAAAAATTAAATTATACCAAGGCTAACAAAATAAGGGATTAGAATGAGACATTTCTGGGAAATGGATTATACCACAGCTGTTTTCTGCAGGATTTCCTGAACCTCATGTTGGCTACTGTCAGAGCTAAAATACTGGGCTGGGTGGACCATTTGATTGTTTGAGAGTTTTTAGCTGAACATTAATGTTTCTTTGCTGTTAATGAGTAGAAGGGTCTTCTGATCAGGGATTGGACTCCTCCTCCCCCTCTCCATCTCTTTTATCTCTGTGCACACTCCTGCCTCCTTCTTTGATTTCAATTTTATCTTTGCTGCTACTGTCACTAGTAAATACTCTCTTGGAAGGTTGTGTTCTCTTAACAGAAGAGTGAAACTCACTATATACAGTGTCAAATATACACTGAAATTAGATAATGTTTATACATTTCAAATCTTTGTTTTATATTAAATATTAGGAATTGCTTGTAACAGTAGGTACAAAATTTTCAGGTGGAAATGTGTCTTTGAAAAATTGCATTGATTCTTTAAGAAATTTTGTGATGTTACCTTATGCAAAACAAATTATACTCAGAAGGATTAAAGAAAACTCTTTGTAATATATCAGTCTTTTTCAAATACGTGGAACAAATACAGCCGGTCAATGAAAACTAAGTCATCCTAGCAAATTAGTACAATACCACTTCATGGAAATTTTTAAAATCAAGTACCATCACATCTATAAGATGTCTCATTGAGGATCTTCCTGTATAGTCCCATCTCCAAATTAGATTAACTTCAGAGAACAATCTCACTCTCTTCTATCCCATATGAACCTCTAACACTTGTTCCATCTTTACTAAAGAAACAGCCCAACAAAAAACAGGAAACATGAATTGTTAGAAAAGAAATACCCTTATTACAAGGTGACAACTTTATACAAGCAAGAGCATGCACAAAGAATAACAAAAAAGGTTTTTAAAACATGTCAGATCCTTCTGTATTAATCTATATTTCTAATATTCATATTCTATTTGTACTCCTAAAATTAAAATTTTGCTGTAACCAAAAATTTCCACTTATTCTAGATACAAGTTGTACCTCAGTTTTGACACATGAATAAAATTAATGCGCCAATTCCATACACAAGTAAAATAAACAGGAAAAATAGATTCTTAGATATTTGGATACCATATATTCAACACTCAAAGTACATTCCCCTGTGAGAATGCCAGCCCACCAGTCCAATTTTTTGAATATTAATATTTAATGGACATGCCTGATCTGTTAAATGTATAATCAGAATTTACTCACTAGAAATTACATTATGGCTATACTAATGATGATGACTCTTTAATATGGTAATATCCCATTAAATAGAGAGATCTGATAACTATATTGTATAATGTCTCTCGCTAAACAAAAGCTCATTGTTGTAATGATTGTTTTATTTTTAATAATTACATGACATGGATCTTAAAAACTTGGTAAGATTTCCTAAATAAATCAGTAAAGATTTTTTAATAAAATCATTTTCAAAAGGTTTTATTTTAAGGTCTATACCATCAATACTAGCAGAGTCAAACTGGAAGGCATATCAAATGGGGTCCTTCATGGATCAGTTCTGAGTCTAGTTCTGTTCTATATCTTCATGGATGATTTAGATACCAACATAGAAAGTACACTCATAAAGCTTGTGGATGATACCAGGCTGGGAGGGGTTGCAAGTGCTTTGGAGGATATAATCTGGACAAATTGTAGAAATGGTCTGAAGTAAACAGGATGAAATTCATTAAGGACAATTATAAAGTATTCCACTTAAGAAGGCACAATCAGTTGCACCCATACAAAATGGGAAATGACTGCCTAGGAAGGAGTACTGCAGAAAGTTATCTGAGGATCAGAGTGGATCATAAACTAAATGAGTCAACAGTGTAACAGTATTGCAAAAAAAAAAAGCCAACATCATTCTGGAATATACTAGCAGGAGTGTCATAAACAAGACACGAGAAGTAATTCTACTCCACTCCTTACTGATTATGTCTCAACTGGAGTGTTGTCCAGTTCTGGGCACAACATTTCAGGAAAGGTATGGACAAATTGGAGAAAGTCCAGAGAAGAGCAACAAAAATGATTAAAGGTCTAGAAGACATGAAGACTGAAAAAAAACTGGGTTTGTTTAGTCTGGAGAACAGAAGACTGAAAGAGGACATTATAACAGTTTGCATGTACATGTTACAAGGAGGAGGGAGAAAAATTGTTATTCTTAACCTCTGAAGATAGGACAAGAAGCAATGGGCTTAAATTGCAGCAAAGACAGTTTAGATTGGATATTAGGTAAATATTCCTAATTGTCAGGGTAGTTAAGAACTGGAATAAATTGTCTAAGGAAGTTGTGTAATCTCCGTCATTGGAGCAGTTTAGAGACACACCTGTGAGGGACAGTCTAGATCAGTGGTGGGCAACCTGTGGCCTGCAGGCCACATGCGGCCCATCAGGGTAATCTGATTGCAGGCTGTGAGACATTTTGCTGACCTTGTGGCCGCGATTTGCCACATCTATTGGGTTTTTAGTCCCACAATTCTGTTTTCCATTGAGTTTCTTATTTAGCTGTGTTCAATTTTCTTATTTTGGAGCTTTCATTTTATTTAATTATTGTTCACTGTTTATTTTCCTTTACCTTATCTGTTCTCTCCTTCCTCTGTTCCGCTAAGCTTCTTTCTTCATCCACACAGGAGGGAAAGAGTTCTGGATGAACTCCTGCTTAAAAGTACTTCTCTCCTTTAGTTTGGAACACAAAAACATTTAGTTTTGCCTTGTTCATGCATTTTCCATATTGAGTTGAGCACTATTTTAATGAAGGACTTGGTTAAAATGCTTTATTTATAATGTGGATGTACACTTTTCTTCTCCTTTCCCTTTGTCCTTCCTACTTCCCTCTTCTCTTTTCCTATGTTCCCTCTTCTTATCTCTAGAGATAACTAGAAAAGTTTTTTCTCCCACAGATCTAATCTTCAATTTTCCTCCAAGAATTATTTGGTTGCCTCTGGATCCCCTAACCTCACTTCCCTTTTACCACACACAAAGAAATGTAGTGTTCTCTAAATTTGCCCATGATGTTAACATATTCCCCTTCCCAAGGCATTTCCTCCAGCCCCAGAATTGGCATTGTTTAGATTTCCCCCTCAATAAGGCTTACCACACTAACCCAGAATTACTCTATCCTTTTGCTACTGGCATTGAGGCTTTGCTCCACCAATTCTTCAAACCAACTGCACATTGCTTCTGTAGGCCATATTGTGCAGCACCTAAGGGCTAATTGGAGGGGAAGCAGCAATGTGCTTGGTCCTAGGCAGGCAGAAGCAGCCAGTTAAGCTGCTGGCTGCTTGCACCTGCAAAAGGAGAATCTGATAATGACAGCTCCCACACAGGAATCAAGAACTGCCTGGGGAAGGGCGGGGGGAGAGAAACAAAAAACCTCAAATACATAAAACTAGAAGGCAGACCTTACTTCCCAAGGATTTTATGTAGGGTAGGGACACGCAGGTAAAGATAAGCAAATAGGTCTGAGTGATTATTCTAAATTTAGCCTTTCAGCTAATGCTTTTTTCTGCTCACTGCTTGACTTGTTTGAATTTATTTGTTAGACCAAACTTTGTAAATTATTTTATTTTAAATTTTCTCACTGCAATCCATTCACAGTAGCGTTTGATACTCAGCATTCAAAATTAGAATTATGTTCTTTTCGTTGTGCTCAGTCACATAGTGATTATTTCTGTTCCCAGATGGAAGGCTTGAAGAAGCCATGGGGCTTTGAATGTCTCATGGAGAGGCAGCAGTTACACAGGATTAGGGAATTTCAGATTTAGGAAGGTTTAAAATTTCTTCATCCTTTTACTTTCTGGACTACACATGACTTGATTTGTCCAAAGCATCCGTCCTAGAAAAAACTAGGCCACCATAAAATGTATTGGCTGTGTGCAATGTTAAATTTAATTCTTTCATCATATTCATTCATAATCACTGTATGTCTCTCCATGGTCCTCAGTTATGAAGTGTATGCTGAGATTCTTGTCTGTCTTGTTTAAATGCCTCTGTATTTCTATTGATCCAACTTCAGTGATGAGCAGGGCACCATTCCATATATAATATGTCTTAGGGTTCAGATAGCAAAGGAAAGTTGAGTCATGGGACTTGCTGGAGGACTGAATATGGTGGAAGTTAAGTGCCAAAAATATCAAGAAGCTTCTCTTACAGACAGAAGGATTTCAGATAACCTAGTTAAGCCTCAGATAAATTTTACTATCCAAACAAGAGCTGGTTTGCAGGGGGGAAAATGGGCCCTCAAAGAAAAAATTGTGAAAGACTTTCATTTTTTAGGAAACTTTTCAATTTACTAATGAAACATCAAAACAAAGTATTTACTTTCAAATACAATGTTTTTCAGTTCATCTCAGTTTTTCTTTTTTCTTGATTTTTTTTCTCACTAGAAAAAAAAATTCCTTGGAAAAAATCTTACATTTTTGACCAGCTCTGACCAGACCAAATGCTTGCCCAGACTAAGCTTTTTGTTCATCACTACTTAGAAATCTATAGAAAAGTCTTGTTTCTTCCTAATGACTAACTTCCAGCATCAGCATTCTATGTCTCCGTACCTGTACATGAAATAAAACATTGCAATAGTCAGTTTCAAGACATCTGAACTAGTGGAACATAACACGAAGCAATGTTCTTGCTTTAATCAGATCAAGAATGATTCCCACCATGTTTCTGAGAAAAGATAATACAGATAAATACAGTAGCAAGTCATAGTATGTGAACAAATACATATAGGGTTTTTGTAATGCTTTTGCCCCAAGGTTTCACTGGACTGCACATACCCATCTGAAATGCAAACTAAACAGTTCCCTTTGCTTCTTTGATTTTCATGACACATGTTTCTGCACATTGTTCAAATAATGTAAATTGTACAACTGTCCTTAGGAATGTTTTTCTTAGGTTAGCAGATGATTACTTTTTGTTCTGAGTTTTATTTCACAAAGAACATTGGAGTACCAGAGTGCAACTAGACTTAGCAGTGATCTGATGTTTGAGGAGCTAAAGGTAAACACAAAAGTGACCTCCAATATCAATTCCTTATTTGAATGCTACTACTAGAAGGTGGCAGGTTCTGTGTTAAAAACAAAACAAACAAACAAGAAACAATGACATCACAGAGCATGGTGAAATCAATTATATCAGATTTGACAATAGCTACTTTTAACTAAAGGATAAGACAGATATATGAGCTATTGTATGTGGCATGGTATCTCTTTTCCTTTTTTGTAAAGTGCAGCTGAGTACCTTATATAACACAGTATACACTACAGGACACAGTACAATACTATCCGTGAAACAACCATTTTATTTCTATTTTATATATTAAAGCTTAATATAGTTGACATTGAGATTCAGTACATGTGCGAGCACACTATATAAATTTCAAAAACAATGTTTCCTAATTACCCAAGAGTGCAAAGTGGACTGCTTACTTAATTTACTTTCTGTCTCTTTATTTTGTATTTTGTCTGTCATCTATGCAAATGACACAAGACACACAATGTCACCTCTACTATAGAAGTGGGTGAAAGAAGGAAAACAATTAATTGATCTTTAGGCAGAAATGAATTCTCCAAAGCAGCAGGCATTAATTTGAGTTTATAAGGGGAAATAAAAAATAAAATGCATCTGAGCCTCTAACACTGAGGAGTTGCAAATGCAGATGAGAGTAGTAAAAGATAATTGCATCCTCTAGACTATAGCAATAAAAACTGTGTAATAGATGGGAAACCTGAAGACACATTTTAGTATTAAAGGTGAAATATAAATAAACATAATGGATTGAAACAAGATCTAAGAAAGATCTACTAAGTTTTGGTGAGGCTATCTAATGAAAATAAGGCTTGTAGCACCAAATAAATATGATCATCTCGAAGTATGGATCCATCTTATATGTAGGAAGAGAAGAAAGATCCTGTCTAACAAAATAAAAAAAAGCTACCACACTTGAATTTTTGACAGGATTATATGTTGAATATACATGACTGTATCCATTTGTTTTCAAGAAGAAATATTTTATTTAAGGATAATAGGTTCCCCCCACGTCCACTTTTACCTTTGTGTGTTCTGCAGATTAGGAAAGTACTAAATTTCTTCTCTGAGTGCTGGTCCTGTTATGTAGTTTCTGTATAAGTACACATCTGCTTCACGCACTTGAGGCTGGTAAATCTTGCAAATAATATCCTGTGGTGCAGGTGCATCATAAGTTTCCTCTTTCTCCAGTTTCTTCTTACCACCGCATGGCCTGAGTAGGAATCCCCTGTGGCTGGAGTTATTCTCACATCATTTCATCTCTGTAATTATAATTATATATACTCTGATAGTGGTTTTTATAGTGTTAGTTTAACTTACTTTTCCCCACCCTTTGAGCTCTCTATGTCCTTCCTTTCAGGAGTAGACTATACCCAGAGCTGTGGGATTTAAAAACTCCATGTTCTGTCCTCACTCCTTCGCAGTCAGCTGCTATCACCAGTGCTGCCTTTACTGCCTTAGGGAGGTACATATGTTCACCAAGGGCAGTATCTGTCACTCCTTCCCACCTGGGATCTGAGAGGGACAAGAGCTCTGACTGAGGAAGTACCTCATGAAGCGAGTCATGAGACACCCCCCTACCCCCCAACCCCCACAGTGGCCTCAGTCCTTGAGCAGCACACCTCTGACCAAGAGCTCCAGAACAAAGGCGGAATCAGATAACTGTGAAGACCCATTATCTTGAGTTTCGTATGACAGTAAGGGGCACTCTCACAGACATAAAAACAGAGCCACCTCTAAGTCCACTTCAAGGAGAATGGATCCTTCTCTTACCCCTTCAACGTTGGGTGAGTCTCCACATGTAGGTCCCTAGGACTTAGGGAAATTGCGTGGAAGCACAGTTCCAATGGTACTGAGCCCAATACTGACACCAATGCAGACTGTGACCACTAGCAAGCCAAAGGACCAACATCCTCTAGTAGCTCAAGACAGGACTATATTGGTACCTGCCCAGACTCATAAGAATCCACTTACCACTAAGTTTGTCATTGCACCAAAGCTAGTGGAACCAACACCTAAGACCCCTCATGCTCTGGGACTGATATATATATATACACACACTACCCCATAGGATATCTTCACCCATGCAGATGCACAATCACTTCTAATTTCAGTCTTAGTCCTTCTGAAGGACATTTTGACCCCAGAAGAGAATGCCACCTCGAGGAGAAGTTCTTCCCCTAGTCTAAGAGCTTCCTCTCCCTGGCATCAATGGTATCACTGATGGAGCCAGATCCAGCATTCTTATTGGCTGAAGCTGATGTCCAGGATATACCATCACTTTCCCTACCCAGGGAGGTTAGCTCAGATATGGCTTTGAGTGTGTCTTGGACCAACCCTCCACTCAAGGGTTACCTTCCAAGAGAGCACTAGTACCTAATGCCTTGTCCCCCAAACCATTGGAGATTTTTAAGAGAAAGTTAGAAAAAACACCTGTCAGGGAGTGTCTAGATAATACTTAGTCCTGCCATGAGTGCAAGGGACTAGACTAGATGACCTCTCAGGGTCCCTTCCAGGTAAGTAGCCTACATTTTTGGCAGGGCTTTGTCTGCTTTGCCAGCATCCTGGTCAGCTACAACTGTTGCTCTTGCATGAGGAATTTCTGCCTTTTTTTTAAAGATATGCGGAAAGTGGCCTTCTATTATGCGTTTTTTTTTAAAAACTTCCTACAGTTTATAAAGTGTGCCTATATGTCTTTTAAGCCACATTCAAAAGATATTCTATCTTGACTGCAGCATTGTCAAGACCACTTGTTTAAGCCCATGATAACATGTATTATAGTTCACCTAGCCTGCCAATCAGTAAGCAAGTGCAGAGACTTTCCATTAATCTTGCATTCTTCCAGCATTGCTATCATCTTCTGCTGTGAAACGCTAACACTCATTGTGCGATATTTACTTCCCTTCCTGGTTCTATCGTTTGGAGGTCTTTGGCTACTCATCTTTAGTGTTATGTTTACTAACCACTATAAAATGTCCAGTTCTCTTATATTGCTGCAGTCTTGAGCATTGTGCTCCCCTGTTTCCCATCCTGATAAAGTGATGGTGTTTGTCTGTTCCCCTATGTGATGATCTAACTTAACTTTTAGTTTATATTAATAATCATGCTGCTGTTTCAGGGGATGGACAGCATCAGATATTGTTCTTGTTGCAGATTTCATCTAGGCCTCAATTTTAGATTTTCTTGTAATCATCTACACTTTCCATTATGATGATGACAAATTATCTACAACCTCATCTCTGTTTATATCAGTTGTGACATCTCCATATTCACACATTTGTACAAGGTCAGTTTCAGTGCATTGCATTCCATTGAAGCAATAACTATGAAAAAAACAATTTTTCCCCATGTGTCTTAGAAAGACTAGTCTGAACCCTGAAATTACAAAGGTTTCCATGGATGGTAAATTAACTGACAAACATCTTCAGGGCCAAAATGATACTATTCCTCTAATACTGTAGTTAGCACAAACACAGGAATCCACACACCCTTTCTGTCTACATCAAACTAGTTTCCAATCTTCTTGTTTACTAGTAAAGTATGTCTTTCTAAGTGTTGTTCATGCAATTCACTGCATAGTGCAGATATTTGTTTCTGACAAACAAAATAATTTGATTCTTTCTTCCTTTGTAAATTGTGGCTGTGTTGGCACTCTAGCCAATTATCCTGGTTTTATCCCACTATCCTGGTGCCTTTCAAAAGAATGCTGAATACATTTCACAAATTGTTGGGCACAGCACCATCCAGTAAATAACCCACATTTACAATTGTAGATCTAGCTCTTTGTTCCATAAGATTCTCTTTGGATGCAGTACACAGCCTACAACTGCACTGGTCTCTTCTGCAGCAGTGTTGCACTGTTCAGACTCAGATTGTCTAATTTGCCATCCATTTGCACCACTGGATCTAGTTCAGCATAGCTATTCCCAAACCCTTACCCTTGATAATGTTTATTTCAGATTACTTTCCCCCACATATATGTTTGCATGTTTTGAGGATGAATGTCACTGATATTTTCATTGCTGTACTCTGTAAATGGTAACTTATTCCACTGCTTCTCAGAACATTTGAAATGTGAGGTTTTGTAAATCTGGCCAAGTTGGAGGCTGCCCAAAACTCTTGTTTTGGAAGTGTCTTGATACTTTCACAATATTTCCCTACTGTTCAGATGTGTGCTTAGTATCATAAGAAATTACTGATTTTTGATTGCTTATGCATAGGTGTAAAATTCTATTTGCAACGAGGTACAGAATTCCCAAGATTGGTCCATCTAAAGCTATGAAGGATTCACTGCAGTTTATTTATTTATACTGACTTGTTAAATCTTCCTTATATTTCTTTGTTCAGGCTATTTACCTTCAGGCATTCAGCTGACCCTTCAAGTGTCTGGGGCAAGAGATCCAATCAAATATAAATGATTTGCATAAATATTTATATTTGCAAAACTTATAGCATTTATAGTGTAAATCAGCCTAACTTTATCTGATACACAGTCTAATAATCATTAATTGGCTGATTTTTGGGAGGAATCATGATGACAAAGCGGTGTGACACTATATAAAGGAATGATAACCAGGTATATACTAATGTATCATCACCACTGTATCACTCCTATTACAATCATAATGTATCACCAGTGTTACACAATTGCATTAAATTGGATACAAAGTAGGTCATGTAAGGTATTGATGTAAAAGTTTTAATCTGCTAAATATGGCAATCCTGTTTATATGCATGTATCAGCTTTGTATCTACAGCTATGAAGATTGACTGTATATTTGTATATCAAACATGTTTTCTTGGATGATGCCCCAAGAAAGATTTATATCTAGATGAGTTATCCTATTGATTGATCATCTGAGATCTTTAGCACTGACTCATAAAATTCCAGTTATAAAATGGAATTAGGATGTCACAGGATGACTGGCCCCTTTAAGAGAATTGTGTCCCAATTCCTCTGTGATGGAATAGATGCTTCCCAGCTGATGAGGAATACCTAATACTAATAAAATCGGGAAGGGTGGTTAAGAGAGGTTCCAAAACCATTCCAAAATGGACCAGTGAAGAGACTCACTTCACCCAATGGGTCCCTTCTGGGGATGTTTCAGAAAGCACTGAGAGGCAATGGCTGCCTTGAGCGTCAGCATTGCATGTAAGTACATGTGATGAGGACATGTGACTAAAAACTCTATTTTTCACCAGTAACTTTCCATGCTCATGTGACCCTGCATTTCATATTGGCCAGTAACTTTCCATGCAACATGCACATGGGTTGAGCCATTAATTGCAAGCTGTGACATCACTGCTTTGTCTTCCATTCTGCTCCACATCTCCGGATATCATTTCCAACTAACAGCTTTAAACAAGGAACTGAATGAACCCCAATCTGCTTGAGTAAACCTGCAGGCTCTCTGGGATGATCACTTCACGCAAGCACATTCTACCACCATTCTGCACTTGCTCAGCCTATAGTTGAACTGCTCCTTACTACTGTCCAGGGTCCCTGTGTACAGCTTCATGAGTCATGGCATTAAGGGATAGGCTGGGTCCACGAGGATAACTATAGGCATTTCAACATCCCGAACAGTAACTTTCTGGTCTGGGAAGTAAGTCCCTTCCTGCAGCTGTTCAAACAGACCAGAGTTCCTGAAGATGCGAGCATCATACACCTTTCCTGGCCATCCCACATTAATGTTGGTGAAATGTTCTTGTGATCCACTAGTGCTTGCAGCACCATGGAAAAGTACCCTTTGTGGTTTATGTACTGGCCACCCCGGTGTGTTGGGACCAAGATAGGGATATGCGTGCCATTTATCGCCTCACCGCAGTTAGGGAACCCCAGCGCATTAAAGCCATCCACAATAGTCTGCACATTTCCCAGAGTCACTACCCTTGATAACAGCTGGTCAACAATTGCGTTGGCTACTTGCTGCACAGTAGCCCCTATAGTAGATTTGCCCATTCAAACTGTTTCGCAGCTGACCGGTAGCTGTCGGACATTGCAAGATTCCACAGTGCTATGGCCATTCACTTCTCAACTGTGAGGGCTGCTCTTATTTTGGAGTCTTTGCGCTTCAGTCTGTGTCCATGTCCTCATCAGTGTAGTAATTGCATTGTAGTTGCTTCCTCACCTGGTTCTGCAAGTACTGCACATACTGCTGGATAATGTGCAAGGTATTTACAATGGTCAAAACTACAGCAGAGATCTGAGCAGGCCCCATGCTTGCCGTGCTATGGCGCCTGGAAAAAGGGCACGAAACGAGATGTTCAGTTCAAGATGGCTGATAAAAGGCGGTAAATGGTTGTCTTCTGTAGCTTTCATGGAGTTGGGAAGCTCGTTAGAGCTGCAAGAGCGGGAGAGCAGAGTTTGCGGCAGAAGCTGTGTGACTCTGTTCATGATGGCCAAGAAACAGCGGGGAATTGTTGCCTTCTGTAGCTTCCACGGGAGCCCAGGAGAGACAACATGGAAAAAGCAGCAGAAGCTGTTCAGCTCTGTTCATGGTAGCTGAAAACAGGTGGGAAATGGTTAGATGAAAGAGTAGATAGAAAGATGAGAGGACATGCGAGGTGGATTCACAGTACCAGGAGACAGACGGTGCACTGTGCTGCACCGTCTGTTAGCAGTATGGCATCTGTCATAACTTTCATGGAGGGAGGAGTGAGTGATGGCACACATCCAGAAATACCCGCGAGAATAGAATGTTTTTGCCCCATCATGTGCAGGAAGCTTAACCCACAATTCCAATTGTAGTTTATAGGACTAACCTGCTTGCATATGTATATGTATATGTGTATATCTTTTTATTTGATGTATTGTATTAATTTTATAAATTTATATTAAAGTAAGTTTGGCTGTAATGCAAGAGACCTACAGGCCATATCCGGCATGTTAAGCTAAAGCAAATTTATCATATCTATATTAAGACTTTTTACTCAAAAAAACAAAGTTGACCTATATCTTGTTACCTAAATAGATGAGTAGCCACACCTATGTCTATGAACTTTTATTTAGACCAATAGACAGTGACAAATGGCATAGGGGTTTTTCCCACAGATTTAACAAGTACACCACAAGAAACTGATGTGCGTACACACCTGTCATCAATACGCACATACATATTAGCCTATGGTGTAAGTGTACCCTAACATTTCTGGACGGGTGAGGATTAAAATTTGCACATAAGAGGAAGGAGGTCCGGCATTTGCCCTATAAAAGAAGTAACCCATATCAATAGAGTATCTCCATTTATCATCTTCTTCATTCTCTCCATTTCTCTCTATCTCCATTTCTCACTTACTTCTTCCACTCTATGTATCTATGATGACTGCTACTATTTGTAGGCTACACTTGTTCTTCTTAAACTTTAAGTTTCAAGGGAAATAGGTTAAGCTTGGTTTCCATAAGTTTTATTCTTAGTTTGTTTTTTAGGTTTGGATTTAAGTTTAAGATGTTCAAGTAAAACCTAGTCAGTTTTAACAGCTCTTAGCATTTTCTAAGCACTGCATCCCTCACTCAAGAATTGAGAAATCTGAACTGCAAGGCTGGTCCTGTTGTCCTTACGCACCAGCTGTTCATAAGGGAAGGGGTGTGAGTATATTAACCAAAGCTTTGTTGCATATAATACTTTATCTCATATATATATCTTTGAATAGCATTAATGCAATTGTAACTTTTGTAACTGTCATGGTATAATTGCCCCACTCTGAACCTTAGCATCCAAAAGATGGGGTACCAGCATGAATTCTTCTAAGCTCAATTTACCAGTTAGTACTTGTAGCGCTGCCACAACTAGAGATACCAGTGTCATGGTACACTTCTGTCCCCCCAAAACTTGCCCGGGAACCCCAAGACCCAGATCCTCTGTGGTCTTAACACAAGGCAAAGTAAACCTTTCCCCCAGCGTATATCTCTCCCAGGCTTCCCTCCCTGGGTTACCCTGGAAGATTCTGTGATTCAAACTCCTTGAGGAAAATTCAGCCTTCCTCCCTCCTTCTCTTTCCCTCTTCCCAGACTCTCCCTGAGAAAGAAAGTAATCCTAACACAGAGAGAAAATTAACCTTTCTCTCCCGTCTCCCTCCTTTCTCCCCACCAATTCCCTGGTGGATCCAGACCCAGTCCTCTGGGTCTCACCAGATTAAAAAAACAATCAGGTTCTTAAACAAGAAAAGCTTTAATTAAGAGAGGAAAACAGTAACACTTATCTTTATAAATTTAAAAAATGTTTAGGGACAGGGTCTTTCAGCTATAAACACTGGGAATACTCTCCCAGCCTAAGTATACAATTACGAATTAAAATCTTTTCAGCAAAATACAAATTTGAACTCCTATCAGCCAAATACATATTTGAACTCTTACCAGCCAAATACACAATTGAACTTCTTCCAGCCAAATGCACATTTGCAAATAAAGAAAACAAACATAAGCCTAACTCGCCTTATCTACCTAGTACTCACTATTTTGAACTTATAAGAGCCTGTATCGGAGAGATTGGAGACAAACCTGGTTGCACGTCTGGTCACACTCAGAACCCAGAGAGAACAACAACCAAATTGTAACAGCACACACAAAAACTTCCCTCCCTCAAGATTTGAAAGTATCCTATTCCCTGATTGGTCCTCTGGTCAGGTGACAGCCGGGCTTACTGAACTTGTTAACCCTTTACAGTCAAAAGAGATATAAAGTACTTCTGTTCTATTAACTCCTACTATCTGTTTATGACAGTAACGCATGAGTATTTTACCATTTACTTACTATTATTGATTTTAATAAAAAATCTTTAAGGCTATATCTGTCTCAGTGTGAGCTTTCTGTCATACCCCAAAGGGTCTTTTATAAATTCTGTGGAGCCTGATTCAGGATAAGAACTTTTATCTTCTGATCAAACAGATTGGGGAGCCTAAACCCATACTAATTAATATAAATAATAATAATAATTATTATTATTATTAAAAACAAAATTAATTAATAAACTAAATTCCCATATTATCCACATTAATATTATCAGTACACTCTAAATCAGGCTACACAATGGGCTGCAGAGACTGCAGAAACTGTGGGATAGCTACCACAGTGCAACGCTCTGCCATTCGATGCTAGCCTTGGTATTGTGGATGCACTCTGCCGAATTCACGCGCTTTAGTGGGAACACACAACACTGAATGTATAAAATCGCATCAGAAATTTCAAATAAAATAAGTTTGAATTAATTTCATACTGTAGACATACCCAAAGGGTCAGTAGAAGTAATAATGATTTGGAAAGCTTTATAAGAGAAAAAAATTCTAAAATCAGTCCAACATTTATTTAAAAACTTAAGAACTCATTCCAGAATGGAAAATGTCATACTCTTGGGAATAGGATGGAAATTATGCCCAGGAGGGTTATATGTCTCGAACAAGAGTTCACAAACTTCATTGCAACAATGACAACAAAAATTACTACACAGGTACCAGGAGGGGTACCAAAGCCTGAGCCCACCCAAGCCCCACCACCCTGGGCAGCGGTTGGGGGCAGAGCCAAAGCCCAAGGGCTCCTTTAGCTCCAGGCAAGGGGCCTGTAACCTGAGCCCCACCATCCAGGGCTGAAGCCCTCAGGCTTCACCTTTGGCCCCAGGCGGTGGGGCTCAGGCTGCAGCTTCCACCCCAGGCCTCAGCAAGTCTAAGCTAGCTCTGGCAATCACACTTTGGGGTCCCAACCCACTGGTCTAGAAGGAGACAGATTCTCCTAATCATGTTTCTTAAATATGGGACTTGGGGAACAAATATCTTTCCAATTTTTGAGGAATTATATATACTAAAATTAACTTTTAGTGAAAATTGTTGCCCACTAAACTAGAAAGGAACTATGTCCCTACAGGAATCAGATAAAAACTACAAACTGTATTGTTCTTTTGTGTCCAATCCACTTCAATAATATCATTTCACTAATGGAGTCCCATGAACTAAGATATGTAAGAGAGGGGGATCTTGGAAAAATCACAGGTTTAGAGATATGCCTTTCAAAAGGAGCTCTTTAATCAGAGATTCACCTACAAGCAAAAAAATGTGAATCTGCAGGCTAATGGTGCTAGGACGGTAATAAAGAGCCAATGATATTTGGAGTCTTAGGCTTTCATTCATTTCAATCACTCTTCAATTGGCTAAATGAATTATTGGGTTTTTGGCCTGTCTTTTGAACCATTAGATATTGGCTATTGTTGAAAGCAGAATGCCAGACTCGATGGACAAATGGTCTCATCAGGTATTAGAAATCTTATGCTACTAATTATATTGATCTTCACAGTTCTTCTGTGTGAGTTCTTTTCTTTGGATTAATATGCCTTTTTAAAACTGTATTATTTGTGAGGCAAAATCATGCTTGGTGAGATGCACCAAGAGTTTTTCTTTAAAACTACATACTTTTGATCAAACCTAGTCTACACGGTTTGAAAATTAGAACAAATGGTGCAAGAAGAAAGAGAAACTCTCCATCACTTTTTAAAATGAAAAATCATAGTTGGAAGGAAAACTAATACTTTAACTATATTACCTAAAATAGCTGGATCAGATTCCATCATAACCTTTATTTCAACTATTGAAAGGAACTCAACAGAGGGTTTGATGTTTTCTACAAAAAGACAAACATTTTTAGGACTCTAAACTCAAATATATGGCCTTGTGGCTAGATGGTTGACAGATAACAGGAGATTAGTAAATTCAGCAAAAACATTTGGGAATTTACAGGCATAAAAATGGCTTAATGAAAATAATAAATTGTTTACAACAAATAATTTGACCAGGGGTAGGAAGAGCCTCAGGAGTTGACCCTTTAGAGAAAAATAACCACTGCCGAACACCTGTAACTTGTTCCAGCTGAGAAGAAAGCTGACTAGTCAACATTCATATTTGGGGATATGTAAAGTAAGCAGGTGAATCCAGTGAGGATTTCACACTTTTCATAGAGCCGGATCCTCAACTAGTGCAAATATACACAGGTCCATTGAAATTTGCCCATGATTTTTAAGGTTTATTTCCAACAAAAAATGTTGTAATTATGTTACCTTTATCATTTTTTGTTTAAGAAAAAAACTACTAATCATCTTTGGATCTCAAAAGCATCACTGTGTTCAATTTGTCTATATTTGCAGCAGTACCTAGTCTAATAGTCAGGCCACATATGAATAGAACTGAGGAGCTTTCTTGCCCCCATGCTTTGGAGCAAGAGCTTCAAATTTCTTAGAGGGTGACGTTTTGTCAGAGATAAACCTTCTACTGTACTGTGAAAAAGGTTGCAAATTTGGCCAAGTTATGAGCCTTTGAAAAAAATCTCAGCTCACATACATAGAATCATAGAACCATAGAATATTAGGGTTGGGAGGGACCTCAGGAGGACCTCAGAAGGTCATCTAGTCCAACTCCCTGCTCAAAGCAGGACCAATTCCCAACTAAATCATCCCAGACAGGGCTTTGTCAAGCCTGATCTTAAAAACCTCTAAAGAAGGAGATTCCACCACCACCCTAGGTAACTTCACTACCCTCCTAATGAAAAAGTTGGCCCTCTCATGTGTACATGTTAGGATACACTCATTAATTACATGATTATATATTTGTCCAAATCATGGAGGTGCTAGAGCTTCTCAATGAAACAGGTGTAAGATTTTTGTTTTTTCAATGAGCCTGAGGCAGACACTCGCATGGAAAATTTCAGCCTAAAGAATAAACATTTGGCATATTTATACGGAGCTGAAATCAGGTTTTTATAATGGAAAATATCAGGGCATAGCCGTGTTAGTCTGTATCCACAAAAACAACAAGGAGTCCGGTGGTACCTTAAAGGCTAACAGATTTGGGCATAAGCTTTTGTGGGTAAAAAACCTCACTTCTTCAGATGCAGTGCACGAAAGCTTATGCCCAAATAAATCTGTTAGTCTTTAAGTTGCCACTGGACTCCGTGTTGTTATAATGGAATATGTAAATCATCCTAGACTAGAAGCAGTGTTAACAGCTCTACCTTTAATAATAATAAAAATAGCAATATGGTCAAAATCTGAGATCTTTACCACTGACTCATAAAATTCCCATTATAAAATGGAATTAGGATGTCACTGGATGACTGGCCCTTTTAAGAGAATTGGGTTCCAATTCCTCTGTGATGGAATAGATGCTTCCCAGCTGATGAGGGACACCTGATACTAATAAAATCAGGAAGGGTGGCCAAGAAAGGTTCCAAAACCATTCCAAAAAGGATCTCTGTTTGTTTATATTTGGGATTTAGATTTAGTTGGCGACAGTAGCACAGTGGGGTCATCATTTCTGCTGTGCACTTTATAAAAGGCTTTCAAAGCCTCTTTAGCTGCTTATTACAGTTTTTTTCCACATGTTGACATTAGCTCAGATGTGCTTTGAAATGTTTAGGTCAGAGGTGTGCTAGAGAAGGAAGGACCTACAGAAGGCACAAAGCTGTACAGGCCCTGTCTGAGAATAGAGAGGGAGTTGCCCAGTACAGTGAGATTCAGGCAGGAGCCCTACAATGGACTGGTGAAAAGAGACTGCATGAAGGCCACAGGCTCTTGCGGGGATCCCTAAATCTAGTGATAGAACATGAAAGGAACTTTAATCAGTCTGGAGAAAGTTATGGTATGTGTCAACAAAGAGAAATAACCTATGGACAAAGGAAGTCCTGGCTTAAGGCCCTGGATAAAAGGGGAATAGTTCAGAAAGGTCTGTATCTCGGAGTGTGAGCTGACAAGGTATGCTGAATAACCAGTTTTACTGCAGGCCCTGAATGCAAGGGAACTTCAGAGTTAAGATAAAAAGTCTATGGAAGACAGCAGAACTTTGAGTATTATTGGTAATAACAAATGAAATGATAGCCTGGTGAGACCCCACCTGGAATATTGTGTGCAGTTCTGGTGTCCCATGTTTAAGAAGGATGAATTCAAACTGGAACAGGTTCAGAGACGGGCTACTAGGATGATCCGAGGAATGGAAAACCTGCCTTATGAAAGGAGACTCAAAGAGCTTGGCTTGTTTAGCCTGGCCAAAAGAAGGCTGCGGGGGGATATGCTTGCTCTATATAAATATATCAGGGGGATTAACGTTAGGGAGGGAGAGGAATTATTTAAGCTTAGTACTAATGTAGGCACAAGGACAAATGGGTACAAACTGGATATTAGGAAGTTTAGACTTGAAATTAGACGAAGGTTTCTAACCATTAGGGGAGTGAAGTTCTGGAACAGCCTTCCGAGGGAAGTAGTGGGGGCAAAAGACTTATCTGGCTTTAAGACTAAGCTTGATAAGTATATGGAGGGGATGTTATGATGGGATAGTTTAATTTGGGCAATTGATCTTGGATTATCAGCAGATAAGTCTGCTCAATGGTCTATGAGGGGATGTTGGATGGGATGGGAACTGAGTTACTGCAGAGAATTCTTTCTTGGGTGCTGGCTGGTGAGTCTTGCCCACATGCTCAGGGTTTAGCTGATCGCCATATTTGGGGTCGGGAAGGAATTTTCCTCCAGGGCGGATTGGCAGAGGCCCTGGAGGTTTTTCGCCTTCCTCTGCAGCGTGGGGCATGGGTCGCTTGCTGGTGGATTCTCTGCAGCTTGAGGTCTTCAAACCACAATTTTGAGGACTTCAATAACTCAGTCATGTGCTCGGGGTTATTATAAAAGTGGATGGGTAGGGTTCTGTGGTCTGTTTTGTGCAGGAGGTCAGACTAGATGATCATATTGGTCCCTTCTGACCTACGAATCTATGAGTCTATGAGTCTATGATAGCCTGATTTCTAATAGTCACACTCAATTTGAGGCTGTTGTCTGTCCTGTGTCTGTGGTAAGAATGGAAACTGTTGCAGGATGAACTTGCAGCATCTAGACCATCCTTGCTCCTCCTCATTCCTCCCAGAGCCTCCTGCACACTACAAAACAGCTGATTGTGGCAGTTGGTAGGCTCTGGGAGGGAGGAGGAGGAGTAGATTGGCAGGGCCACTGGCTGGAGGCGCTGGGGAGAGCTGGCTGCCATCGGGTTCTAAGCACCCGCTAATTTTTTTCCATGGCTGCTCCAGAGCTGGAGCACCCATGGAGTTGGCGCCTATGTTCAGCCCATCAGTGGAAATATCTAATTGCCAGCACAGCAGAGGCATGTAAGATCCTGAATTGCTTTCCCTTCCCCTGTTGTGTTCTTTTCAGTCCCCCTCCACCACTTTTCTTTTCTTCTGTCATATCTCTTACTCTCTTGGCTTTTTATTGAATCCTGATGTCAATTGTGCTGTATTCATCCAAGCCTGTCTTGTCTAAGAAAAAAAGATCCAACCAGATGATGTCTTTGACCAGATTGTAGACTAGCATCCAAGCAGCAGGTGTCATGCTCAACTTGCCAGCAAAAAGCATCCACTCGTAACTAACCAGTGGTCCACAATCATCAACGAAAGCTGTGTTTCACTAGCTTTTCTGTCCTGACTCTCCTCCACCTTGTGTCTGACTGTTTGCTAAGAATAGAATAAGTAAATGCTCTTTACACATCAGGACTGATAGGAAAATTAACCTGTTCCTTTTCCTCAAAGAAAGGTTCCTCTGAAAATAACAGACTCCAAAAGGCTTTTAAAGTTTTGACTCTGTTTTGCACAATCGCTCAATCATAGTTTCATAAAAATGACGTTTTAATTTCTTGGTCCTTCTTGTGTTTCAGTCAATATGTTTTTAATTTACAAAAATGCTTTTGGGTGTTTGCAAAGTAACAGAGTCCCGAACCTACCTATCACTGCTTAACAAAAGAGTTTATAAACACCTTTAACTCTATGGGCCCTTGAGGTCAATATCTATATACTAGAGATGAGTGGGCACAAGCTGGGGAACCTATATGCTGGTTGCAGGACCTGTGTGTGCCATGGAGCCTAGCTTTATAGCTCTGTACATTCTCAAAATAGCCATCAGATATTTTGTTTAGCCTGATCAACAGAATCATGGTTAATCTGTGCATTTACTTAAGGTAGTAAATAAATAATATGACCTAATTCCCAGGTTTAGCTACTTTCCACTCCAGGAAGAACACTGGTGGGGGCAAAAGTGTCTCAGGGAAGTGGAAGGTGCTGATTCAGACTCTGGCATTAATTAGAGCAGCTTTAGGGATTCTAATCTAGCTCTGAGCACATGCCTCAAATGCCCTTACACTGGGAATTGGGAGGGACTGACTAGAGCCAGCTATGCTAGAGCTACACCAGCCAAGAATCCCCCTGTAGCAGGAGAATCCCCAACTGCCTGGTTTAAGGCTGCTTTGTACCTCCAGAGCATTTCAAAGTAGTGTTATCTGTGACCAGGACCTCACCCCAAAACACTACTGATGGAGTAAGGTACTACCCAGTGTGAATAACGCTGGCAGAAGTGGATCTCTTGTTACAGAAACTTCTTTGCTAAGAGAACCTGACTCTTGGCATTGTTCATCCCTTCTACTGCCTTGCAGCTACACAGATATCATATTTAAATACCCCACATGGCAACCTGATGCCTTCAGTTATGCTAAAACAAATCACAGCTTCATGTCAAGAGATAGGATTTTCCAGCTCTAAAAGCATTGCTGCTAAAACATGCTGCCAACTGCAAACACTTCGGGATTAAAACAGTTCCAAAAAGGATCTTGCTTTATTTGTTTGTTTACATGTGGGATTTAGATTTAGTTGGTGACAGTAGCAGAGTGGGGTCATCATTTCTGCTGTGTACTCTGTAAAAGACCTTCTAAGCCTCTTAAAACTTCCTTCCCCTCCCTCCCCCCATGTTGACATTAGCTGAGATGTCTTAGCCTTGTCTTAAAGAAACACTTTTAAAATTCATAAGGATTTTCCCCAGGGTTCAAAGTAACAGTTATATTTGTATGTGTTATATTTCATATTATATCTAATTTGCATAATCATCCATTAATTTTAAAATGGCTAAAGAAAATATCATAATACTCCATAAACAGGGAAAATATGTTCTGCTTCACATTCTATTGCTTTTTCTTCACTATATGGATGTCATGGAGGTCAGGAAAACTAATTAGCTTGAGGTTAGTTCAGGTTTCCACAAGAAAGCTTTACTTTAATCTCCTGCAAATGCTCAATATGCAGTTAGATTATTCAATGAAAAAAGTAAAAATGGATTGTCTTCAAATTCTAGTAGTCCAGGTTTTTGAGATAATTGGAATGATAATAAGCATGTTATTAATCACTATATGGTCCTTATTGTATCATTGTTTATAGAACCAAACTGTTTGAAGATTAATGCAAAAATATATAATTTAAAATGGTTAAAGACGCTAATTTATCAAGGATGATTTCATGTGGACATGCCAGGAGCTGAATTTGAGAATAAAAGATTAAGCATGCCATTGGAGATTTATTATCAGAGTTAGTAAATTGTTATATAGTTCTTCTCATTTTGAAGCATTAAGGCTTTTAAATACCTTCAAGAAAGGTGAAAGGCTCAATCAGATTTGATGGACCTAGAGAAGCAATTTCTTTAATGTAATATTTCCATGATTTTGAGAAAAAGGCAAAGAGAAATTCTACACTGTCTTTTCTTAAATTCATTTTTTGAAATAGTTGTGTGCCGCCTTTATGTTTTATTAGGAATTGGCTTAACTCTCTGCATAGATTGAAAGTAGCATAAATGAAATTATATAGTTGTCACAATATTTCTGCTGTCTTTGCAGTATATTTAGGGCAAAATTGTATAGCCAAGTTGACCACCACTTTTGCATCAAATCTTGCACTCCTTTATCAGTGTATAGTTCCAACTAAGCAACTGACCTCCAAATTACACGTATTCTTCTATAAAACAGGAATCACTTTAGTGAGATGTATTGTAGCTATGTAATCACTCCTTCAGCATGTCCTTAGCAGAATATTCCTCATCCCCCTTCTAAATTTCTATGGGAGTTCCATAGGTCTCTGTCCTTTGTCTCTTTCTGTTTCTCCTCTACATCTTATCTTTGGGTAGTCTCATCCAGAAACACAAACTCAGCCACCATCTCTATGCTGATGACTCACAGATCCCTTCTTCTCCAGAACTGTCTTTCTCTTCAGACTAAAATCTTGCCCTGTCTCTAATATCTCCTCATGGATGTTGAGCTGTCAGCTCAAGCTCAACATGGCTAAAACAGAGCTCTTTATCTTCCTCTCTAAGTCTCACCCCAATAACTACTTTTTCAATCATTGTGGACAACACCACTATCCTCGCCTGCCTGTCACTCAGCCCTATAACTTAGGCATGATTTTTTTACTTGGACCTCTGTAATGTTATCTGATTAAAATATGACCATATATTTCCTCGTTGCAACAACTGTTACATATTTGCAACAAATCTTGTACAAAATGTGGCATATAAAGTGTCTATAGAAAGATTATGATTTGCTGAATATGATTATGCTATTTGTATGCATGTATCTTTTTTTTGTATTTGAAGTTATGAATATTGGCTCCATACCTGAGGGAACGAACACAGGGTAGTTAGCCAGCACATCTTGGAGAGACTATTCAAACTGACATGCATCCGACGAAGTGGGTATTCACCCATGAAAGCTCATACTCCAATACATCTGTTAATCTATAGGGTGCCACAGGACTCTGCTGCTTTTACAGATCCAGACTAATATGGCTACCCTTCTGATACTATTCAAACTGAATGGCTGATCAAAAGAACATTTAACTTACAATGGGAGATGACCACCAACCCTGAAGGGACTTTTCCTGTGAACATGCTGTTTGAGGTATAGATAATGATTTCCTGCTGTGACAAGGCAAAATCAGGCATGACATGTGACTTGTTCATGTGACCCCAAACACCATCTTATTACTGTAATATTCCACAGTAAGAACAATGGGATTCCCTCCACACAGCAGAAGATATAAAAGGCCCTGGAATCACTTCTGTTTTGCCTCTTTCCTGCTTAAACCTCTGGACTATGGATTTATACTAATGGGACCATTGTAACCAAGGGACTGATGTCCTTCCAATGATTTGGAAGCAGCCAGAGATTTACCAAGCCAGCAGTTTATTCCATCACTGCTACAAGCATGAACCAAAAACTTTGCAATTACTGTATGTATTTGATTTCTTTAACCAATTTTCTCTCACCACCTTTCTTTCTTTCTTTGAACAAAACTTTAGATTTTAGATACCAAAGCATTGGCAACAATGTGATTTTTTTGTTAAAATCTGAGTTGTATATTGACCTGGGTGTGTGGTTGGTCCTTTGGGATCAGAAGAACCTTTTATTTGAGGAGACTGGTTTTAAAGAATTATTCTTTTGTAAGTCTAGTGTTTTTGGTGGTGATACAAAGCCTGGAATGCCTAAGGAAACTGCTTTAATGACTTCTTGTTAGCCAGTGTGATGAGACTGAGAGAATAACCACCAGTTTTGGAGTGTGTCCGCCCTACTTCTCAGCAGTTTGTCCTGAGGTTGGTATTCTCAGCTGTGACCCACAGAGGCATGGTTACGACATCTGTCTAGTTTCTTGCAGCCAGGCTATATCTAAGTTTTGGCAATTCTTCTACATAATGCCTCTAAGATACAGCCTTTCTTAGAGAGACAGCTAAAACACTTTTCTAGTCTCTCTTCATATCACATTTCAGTTACTGCAACATCCTTTTCTCTGGGGCTGAGAGTTGTAAACTTGTCCCAGTCATTCCATTCACAATACTGTTGCAAAGATCATTCGCCTCATCCATCGCTCTGACCAAATTACCTCCTTTCTTTGCATCCCTTCACTGGCTCCCCCTCCCTACTCTATCAAACATAAGTTACTTGTATTCATATTCAAGGCTCTTCACGGCATATCCCCATCTTACTAATCATCTTTAGTTCACTGTTGACTCCCATCTCCTATTGACCAGTGATCCCAGCTTCCATTGCCCACTTGTTCAAAATTTCAAAGAAGCATCTTTATGATTTATCCCATGCTGTCCCTCATGCTTGGGAGAAGCTCCCCATAAACATATCTAAAGCTATCATATCCTCCTTAAAAATTCTTCTTTGCCGTGATCTGTACAAAAAAATTGACAGTAGGTTGGTCTTAGCCTTCCAACAGCCTATGTCTATTGTTATGACCAACAGTGTCTTTTATTTCTTTGTACTCTACCCTCTCTGTGCCCACCTATTGTTGCTTGTCTTTCACGTAGATTCTAAGCTCTTAGGTGTAATGTGATGCTGGGGAGGTATTTTGTATTCTGGTGCATCCCCTTTTGGCCAGGTGTGGCATCGCAGGTGAGCCCTCCCTTGGTTTCCCTTCATCTGGTTTATATGAAAGCACCCCTTTCTAAGAGTTTGACTTGTTAATACTACTCAGCAGATACAGCCAAGGTATTTGTCCTCTCAGGCTCAGGCCAACTAGCAATCTCTGGCTACTTCCTTCAGGATACTTTACTTTCCCACATCTTGAAACAGTGTCTCTTTCTGGAACCCTCCTGTTTGGAACTGGGCTGTACTAATTATTCTCTTATTTTTAATCCTTGCACAAGAGCGCTTATGATCACGTTCTATTAGTTAATTTGTGAAGTCAGATTCTGGATGGGTCCCATTTACATCCAGATTTTTCAAATTCTTCAATCATTGCCACTAAAATGTTAACCTTTGTGGTGATGGACTCTGAATTCAGGCATCAATCAACATCAGTGGCAATTGGTTTTAGTGCTTGGATGACCTCTCAAAGTGCCTTCCAGACCTACATTTATATGATTCAATATAACTTGATGGATATGGATGACTGATTATTTTTCAAGTATCAGAGGGGTAGCCGTGTTAGTCTGGATCTGTAAAAGCAGCAGAGAATCCTGTGGCACCTTATAGACTAACAGACGTTTTGGGTTGAGCTTTTCGTGGTGAATACCCACTTCGTCAGACGCAGGTAGTGAAATTTCCAGGGGCAGGTATATATATGCTAGCAAGCAAGCTAGAAGATAACGAGGTTAGTTCAGTCAGGGAGGGTGAGGCCGTGTTCTAGCAGTAGAGGTGTGAAAACCAAGGAGGAGAAATGGTTCTGTAATTGGCAAGCCATTCACAGTCTTTGTTGAGTCCGAGCTGATAGTTCAAATTTGCAAATGAACTGAAGCTCAGCAGTTCTCTTTGAAGTCCTGGACCAGACTTCAAAGAAAACTGCTGAGCTTCAGTTCATTGCAAATTTGACACTATCAGCTCTGGACTCAACAAAGACTGTGAATGGCTTGCCAATTACAGAACCAGTTTCTCCTCCCTTGGTTTTCACACCTCTACTGCTAGAACACGGCCTCACCCTCCCTGACTGAACTAACCTCGTTTCTCTAGCTTGCTTGCTAGCATATATTACCTGCCCCTGAAATTTCCACTACCTGCGTCTGACGAAGTGGGTATTCACCCACGAAAGCTCACGCTCCAAAACGTCTGTTAGTCTATAAGGTGCCACAGGATTCTCTGCTGATTATTTTTCATTATCCAGCACCTACAGTAAAATCTTTAACATTAGGACTTCTTTTGAGTCTTTGTTGAGAAGTGAGAATTTTGTTCCAGGTATAAACTACCATAAATAGATATATTCCTAAGCCATTCTGTGAAATTTTATGTTGAAACTGTTCCCTTTCATAAACTCTTTGTTTAACCGTTGTTTTCAACTTCTTATTCTCAACAATATGCTTTCAAAGGCAAATTTCTGCTTAAATTCAAGAGGAAAAATCTCACATTATATAATCCCCCATGACATTTTTCATTGTGCTCTTCATTTGCCATAGCAAACAATCCATTTAGGTAAGTGTAAGAAAAGAGGTAGAGAAAAGAAGGTACATAAATACTAATATAACCCTTTATCTCTGATTATAGTCCAAAGGAGGCCAAACTCTGGCTCCTGAGCCACATGCAGCTCTTTTATAGTTAAATTGCAGTTCTCAGAGCTCTCCCAGGCTCCTCACTGTGGTGGGGTGGTGGGGTTAGGGGTTTCTGCCCTGCAGGGAGGGAAGTCTCAGGTTTCCAGCAGTGAGCCCCGGCAGGCACACCCTGTGGGACTGAAGCCCCAACATCTCCTGACCCTGCAGGGCAGAAGCCCTTAGCCCCACCACCCCTCTGCAGGTCTGAAGCCCTGAGTCCTGGCAGGCTTGTCCTGGCTCTCAAACTTTTGAAGATTGTCATATGCTGCTTGGAGAGTTAGTAAATTTGGCCGTCTGTGCGACAGCCTATTTCATCCTGGGCATTATCCCAGTGGATCACAACTATTTTACCATCTTATGGATGGTGAGGTGGTTCTTAGCTTGGGCTTGATCTTGTGATGACTTTGGAGATTGGGGTAAAGGCCTTGAACTGGCACCAGGGGCGGGGGAGGAGGGATTGGTATATGGTAGAAAGGGAAAAACCCAGAACTGATGTGCCTGAACCCATTGAGAATGAGCACCACCATATTTTGCAGAACCTCTGTATTGTTTCCAGGCTCAAACCCAGGTAGAGAGAATCAAAAATGAATTACAGTAGCTAGATCCTTGCTCAAGAGAGACATGCAAAATTTCCTAACCAGCTAAGGTCTCCTTTTTCTGCTATCTGGTCATCCAGAATTAGTGCTATTGCCAGAAGGACTTACAGGCTTCAGCTGCTTTGATACATGGAAGGAAGATACTACTGAGAGGAGAAGATATGGGTGTCGCAGATAGTTCTTGAAATGCTTCTGCCTTCCCACTAATATTTCCACACTCTAACCTTGTCATAGGCTAGTTGGTCCTTTAAGGAGAGTCGCATTCAGTCTTGCCTACCAAGGAAACCTTATCCTGACCCCAGCTAATTTTGATTGGCTAGGGATCAGATGGAAAGGATCAGTTAGCAGACCCAGCTGCAAAGGAGTCAGGTGATTTTCATATCAGGCTGGGAGAGCTAAACTGGGGAGGAAGGATGCAGAAGTGAGGTAGTCTCATGTGACTAGCCCTTAAGAAGAAGAAGGTGGTTGGAGAGAAGAATCCTGTAATGGGCCCTGGAGAAGACCAGTCTTCAAACAGTGAGCCTGCAGATAAACTGGGAATAACAATCCAACCTATGGAGAATGAGATTGAGGGAAGGACTCAGACAGGAAGTCCTGAGGATAAGCAGCTTGGGTAGGAGCTGGATCTCTGGTGAGAAACTCCAGAGAGTCAGTGATCTATGAGCCATTAAGCTGTAATGGTTGCTCAGGCAGATGGAAACCACTTTTATTTTGTTTCTTTTGGGACTATAGTTTAAATTCATTTTCAGCACCTTTCCTGACAACTCCTCTCTTTTGGAACAATGGAATTGCTGCCTGCAAAGGTGAAGTTCATCTTTTCATGAGACAGGATTCTTGGAACTCCCATTCTTCAGTCCCAGATAGTTTGCTTTTTTTTTTGTGAAGGAAAAGTCAAAGAATGTTGCTATTTGGGCTAGACAGTGGAGAGATTTGAGATAGTTATATCAGTGGGAGTGAATTTATCAGTCCAGGATGCAAGCAAATAGCACATCAACTTTAAAAAACAACCAACCAAAAAACCCCTCTCTGTCCCCTCCCTTCCAACTCCCTACACACACACCAAATTTCTCTATTCCTCTGACCACGGAGAATAAACTATATGTGACTGCTGCTAATTACTTTCTTTTATTTAGTCTTTGGAAGCAGATCAGATGTCACATTTCAGGCATGGATAAAATCTGAACTGAACAGAGCATCAACGAGAGTAGCTGTGAGCTGATATCCTGCTCCTCAGAGTGAGCAATGCCCTGCTCTCCCCTCTAGTCATTGCTGTGCAAGTGCTTGGATGGGGTGTGGAAAAAGCCTAGGGCATCCTGAGAAGATGATTTCTTAACTACTGTGTAGATTAGTTTGGCATCAGAAGAACCTGATGGCTACTCTGCAACTAGGTTGTCAGTTTGACTCATGAAGAGACAGCTCTTCATGTTGATCTAACAGAGGGACAGGGATTCCAACAGTCTGGAACCTTCTAAACACTGGTTGTCTCAAGATTTCTGGGGCAAAGGACTCAAAGCATCATCCATGAGGCCAGTGCCTCAGAAGCATGTAGAGAAAGCTTTCGAGAAGCAGGAATGGACATCAGCGGAACATAACCTGGAAGCATTTTGATCTAATTCTACTGTCATTGAGTTCAGCAAAACAAAAACCAAAAATATTTTAGCGATAAGTTCTTTTTGCTACTGAGGGCAATACAATTAGCGAGTTGAATTACTTTGGAAGGAGAGGAGGGCTTAAGTGTTAGATGATTTATCTTCAGTCAAATCAGGTAACTGTTTGACGTAAGATCTTCACTTTTGTGCCCACGAAATCAAAAGGGGTTGTTTGTTCAAAAAAGCTTCTTGAATTGCAAGTACTTTAATTTGATACCAAACTGTCACACAACTCTCAACAAAACTGGATTAAATTATTTTCTGGGGCAATTGGGGGCAGAGGTGCCTTTTTTCACTAGCTGTCTTTTCTCCTGTACATGTATTGAAACTATGGATGTTGAAAGATATTTTTTATCTCTTAAAAAAGAGATCCATTTAGACTAATGAAATAAAAAGAGGCCTATTACTGGAAAAAAGTAAATTATTAAACAATAACAGAGGCAATGTGTAGGTGACAAGTAAATAGCAGTTTAATGGACTAAAAGATCTTTTCCAACGGGGAGTTTTTAACTACTTAGCACCATGTTTTTATTATTAAGTTATGGTAAAAATGTTACACTGTACATTAGAATGAAGATGAAAATGCTTTTCATTTTTAGAGGGAATATGAAAATTCATGAGGTTAAAAATTAAAGAGCTCTTTCTGCAATTTTCCCTAAAGCAATTATTGTGTCTGTTCTCCCATTGACAGAATGCATGCATTATTCTTTTAACATTAATGGAGTTAGATGCACACATCAAGGGAGAATAGGTCCTGTCAGTTACCATCATAGCATGGGTTTCATATGGTATAAGTCAATTTTGTTCAAAGAAGAATACAAATAAGTGAGCAGGCCGTTATTTGACAGAGGGGTTATTTCTTTTTAAATTTAAAACAACATATTTTAAAAACACTTATTTAGATTTAAACTGTAACTAAAAAGTGCCTATACAAAGAGCTCTAGGTCCTCTAACTGATTAACTTTGGAGCAATATAATAGTGATTCTCTCAGCAGCATTTAGAAATGGATTCATTCTTTTTACATAACTTCAGATAACAAAAGCCAGGTAGCATTACTGAGAATTGTTACCCATTCCTAAGGATCACATTTTAGTGGAGTAGCCTGGCCTGAATTTATGAGCTAAAGACCAATTTTATAGGACTTTTTGGCTTCACCTTCCAGTTCTGGTTTTAAACTGTTCCACGCTCAACTCACCTATGCCTTCCCACAAAGCTATTAATGTATAATTTGTTTAACAATTAAAATAAAAATAAAAATTCCAGGTTCATTTGTCTAAGGGGAAATAAAAGCAACCAACACCAGCCATCCAGCAACATACAGAAAAACAAATTAAAACAGATGAGCCACCCATAAAAACCCCTTTGGCATTCCCCATGGACCATAGAAGGAACTCATTCTGCCAAGATAGCTTTTTCCTGTGGATGCCTCAGCACTGATCAGGACAATCTCTGCCCTTGTGAGTCATCAGGTTATGTAAGGACATGTGATATGCTCATGTGACACTGGACTCCATCTTGTGCTAGTAACTTTCCACAAATTTAGCTGTGAGCTCACTTTGAAACAGTAAATTTCCAGGCACATGGCAAAGGATATAAAAGACCCCTGAGATGACTCCATCTTGCCTCTTTCCTGTCCTTGCTCTTTGGACTGTGGATTTATAACTAAAAGGAGAATATTGAATTATGGACTGAGGACCTTCCAATCTGTTGGAATTTGTGTGAGAGACTTTATAAGCTAGCAGTCTGTTCCATCACTGCTGCAAACCTGATATAAGGACTTTGCAACTATTTGACTGTGTATGATTTTTTAACCATTACTAACTCTCTTCTTCCTTTATTTTAACAATGAATATTTAGTTTTAGTCACTAAAGGATTGGTATTAACATGATTATTGGGTAAGATCTGAGTTATATATTGACCTGGCTAAGTGGCTGGTATCTTGGGATTAGAAGGACCCTATTATATGTCAGTGATGGGCAACCTGTGGGCCACAAATGGTCCATCAGTTTATTCCACTGGCAGGCTGCCAGACATTTTGTTTATATTTTCATGGCTGCCTGCAGCTCCCAGTGACCACGGTTCACCATTCCCAGCCAATGGAAGCTGTGGAAAGTGGTGCGGGCCTCAGGGTCGTGCTGGCCGCTACTTCCCGCAGCTCCCATTGGCTGGGAATGGTGAACCATGGCCACTGGGAGCTGTGGGCAACCGTACAAATGTGAACAAACTGTCTGGTGGCCTACCAGTGGATTACCCTGATGGGCCACGTGCTGCCCGCAGGCTGCAGGTTGCCCACTGCTGCTATATGTGATGAAACTAGTTTTCAGAAGCCACTCATCATACAGTCCAGTGTCTGGGCGGTGGTGAGATAAGGGCTGGAATGCCTAAGGAGACTGCCTCTTTGACTTCTTGTTAACTAATGTGATAAGACAGAAGTTTAGATTATACCAAGCCAGGAATAAAATAAATGATAGAATAATCACCAGTTTGTGGTTAAGTCTGTCTTACTTCTTAGCAGTATGTCTTGAATCTGGCATTCGCAGCAGTGACCCACTGAAGCACGCTGACAAGTACATATAAAAAATTAAAGGTAAAATCAGAGTTGGTTTGAAGAACTTCAATTGAATAATAACAATAGTCCTGCCTTGAGTGCAGGGGACTGGATTAGATGACTTCTCGAGGTCCCTTCCAGTTCTATGTGTCTATGAACCATTTGGTGTTTGGAAAATGCAGTTTTGTCAAAGTGCTTCACAAAATCATGTCTATTTTGCCAAAAATTCATTTCATTTTCACAAAATCTGAAGGAAAATAAAACAAAAACAAGTCCAACAATATCCATACATCCCATTTCAACAATTTTGGAACAAAAACTTTAATTTTGTTTTGGAATGACTGTTTCAAAATTTTAAATTCTGTAATTTAAAATCTTAAAGGGCACAATCAAAATGAAACTTGTCAATGCTGTTGAAACAAAACAGTTTGACTGAAAACATTTTTTTCAATATGCTTTTGTGGAGAATTTTAAAATATATAGGTTTCAGTCCTCTTTTGACAAATATCAAAATCCTTCATGAAACAGAATTTCCATCATCACTACAGCTCTGAGTAAATCTATATTATAGGGCTATTGTAGTTATCTCTGAAAATTAGATTTATAAACTCAGGAAATTCACAATTAACATTACATTTAAAAGAAATCCACACAATTTAGGAATTAATGCACAGTTAGGGCACCCAAGCCAACTTAATGTTGACCCATAGTGACAGTATTAAAGCATATGATTGTTAAAGCATTTTAATATTTTTGATCCCAGATTATAGTAAATTGACTTTTAAAGGCACTTTCTTTTTTTCTTCTTCTTCTTTTCCCTTTCTACTGATATCACTAAAGGGCAGAGTTAAGCTTATTTGGACACCGTAGCAGTGAATTTCTCATACCTTTACATGTCTGAATTTCTTTTAAGAGTTTTTCTTAACAGCTTCTCTGAATAATTTTTATTAAATAAAATAATTATAGGGAGTAATATTAGTTGAATATATATTGACCTCAGTCTGTCTGTGGATTTCATGTTGCTCTTTGTCTGATAATTGTCTGGTTTACTTGTGAAAAATAAATTTTGGTCAGTTTACATACTCTCCATTAACAGCTAGTGACCTTGAGGTTGGTGGTGAAGGGAAAGCCACACTCTGGGCCAAATACCTCTGCAAAGATTGAATAAATGGCCATTGACTGGAGAGTCTGTGTGGAGCCTGGGGGATTTTAATCTTCCCAGAAACTTTGAGACACATGGTAGAATGCCCATACAGCCTCTTCCATGGTTGCTAGTAGCATCTGCAGCCTTTATGAGCACCTTGGAAATGATCCCTTTGATAGTGGTGAGCTCTGCATAGAGACAGAGAGGAAAGACAATCACCAATCCTGAAGGAGCCTTAGCTGTAATTTGCACCAGGCATTCCTGCAACTGGGCATATCTGTGCCACAGGAATACCTGAAAGTGATTGCCCTTCAGCTCACTTCCTGCACTGAGACGTCTGCAGAAAGTTGTGCAGAGCCTTGAGGCAGGATACAACACTGGTTTGAATGCTTATGCTCCTCAGGTTTTCACGCACATTATTCTAAACTATTTGTTCTCACTCCATGACATTCATACCAATCTCTCGTCACTGCTGTATTCATACACCACCCACTCTTGCACCCTCCAGAAAGTGCTGCCTGCCACTACTGCCCCATCTCCAGATAGAAATGGAGCATAACAGAAAAGAGTAAAGCAAATTTAAGCACCTTAACAATCAGTGTTATATTTTCACTTTAAAACTTCATGAAAGTATAACACTGAGATCACATCTTACACAATCCATAGGCAGATGTTTATTGGGGAAATATATTTTTATTTATAAATATATATTTAGAGGAAAACGATTGCTGTAATTTGTCGTATAAAGCTGACACAGAATCAACTGAGTTCCAAAATAATGGAAAATATTAAGGGAACATTTTGTCTTTTAAGTACTTTTTTATTTCAGTGGAACCATTGAGAGGTCAGGTGAAAGCAAATGCAAAGTAATTTTCAGTTTACTAAGATGAATAAGATTTGCTTGATCATAAAACCATGTGAGTGATTATCAGTATTTTGCACTCAATACATTTTTCATTGACCAATGAAAGGCTGAAATGATTTGCATTTTTGTACAAGTAATGAGTCTTAAGTTAGCAGTTTGAACACCTGAAAATAATATTCCTACAGCAACACAGAATCATAGAACTGGAAGGGACCTCGAGAGGTCATCTAGTCCAGTTCCCTGCACTCATGGCAGGACTAAGTATTATCTAGACCATCCCTGAGAGGAGTTTGTCTAACCTGCTATTAAAAATCTTCAGTGATGGAGATTTCACAACTTCCCTAAGCAATTTATTCCAGTGCTTAACCACTATGACAGGAAGGAAGTTTTTCCTAATGTCCAACCTAAACCTCCCTTCTGCTATTTAAACATGTAGCAGGCTAATTGTTAAAGGCATCCGTGTGCCAATTCATAACAATGATAAGGTTTGATATGTGTCTTGATTTTGCAGGACAAACATGAACGATATGAATATAATAGTTTTTTTTCATGTTGACTTGACTTGCAGTGGGCTTCAAAAGATAATACGGTTTATCAAACCTGAGTCGTAAATTTCATATAAAATGGCAAAGATATTATGTAGTCAGAAACTAATTTAGAGATTAGATTGCCTGTACTGCATTTTTTTTAATGATACTGAAGGAACAAACTTCAAAATAGCAAATTTTATAGGTTGAAAGACATGATGTCATGATTCTTGAATATTAAAGTGGAAGGACCCATGTTAAGTAATAAATGTTCATTTATATAAAAGTACATATACAGTAAGAAATGTGTATTTTACATGGCATATTATGTTATAGAATGAAATCTCTACAGCGGAAAATTGGCTTTATATAATCAGTGAAGTATTTGCATTTAGAGACTTGAATGAAATGTGTGTCTACAAATATCTTTATTCTGGCTATCCAATGGTGTAAGTGTGTCTTAATCTTTCTTAACTAGATATAACATAACCCACCATAGAGAGTGTGCATATTATACAAAAAGTTAATATTCTGGCAAAACAGTACAGAACAAGTATATGTTCTTCTATCTGTATGAACAAGAAAATCCTACACTGTAGAATAATAGCTGATGGATATAGCAAGAGCTCTAGCTAAGGCTTCTTGGGTGTTTCCAATTTAAATTGCCTCTTTCAGTTACTGTAAACTGTTGGGAACATTTCTCTTTGGAGTGAAATTTGAAAGCAATGGTTTGTGGAAGCTTGAATCGCGTGCAGTAAATAAATCTGAGTGAGCCCTCTTAAGCCTTTATTAGGCCTATCTGTTCTTTACCTGATTAACTGCTACCCATCTACTTAGACAATAACTATACACAGGTTGGTCTGGGTTGGCTCATTCTCCTTCTGTGAACCTATCACTGGTAGAGTGGGTGCCTGACCCTTCAGAAGGCCAGTCCTTGTGACATCCAGTCCTGCTCCCCTGCCCCTCCACCAACACACATTCATGGCTCCCAGTTCCAAACTGGCTCCTTGTCCTCATATATTTCTTTTCTTCCTCTCCAGTCTGGCCCTTTTATTCACTGTATTTGGGTCAAGTGGCTTCCTCTTCCATGCTGCCTGGGTGACAGCAAAGGGGTCAGAGAGACAAGGTGACCTGAAGAAGAGCTTTGTGTGGCTCAAAAGCTTGTCTCTCTCACCAACAGAAGTTGGTCCAATAAAAATATATTACCTCACCCAGCTTGTGTTGCTAATATCGTTTGGCTGACATGGCTACAACAACACTGCCTCCTGTAGAGAGGTCAGTGAGAATGCAGGAGAGCCAGGGTTCCTGCTCTCAGTGATAGTAGCTGGCCCTACCTTGGCCTGCAGCAGCCAGGAACTACAGTCTTGGTCAAGAGCATGCAGTCTTTCTGTGGGGATGGCAACTGTGCAGTCCAGTCTCATCTAAGAGCTGAGAGGGGGATGGGAGTAAGCTCAGTGATCTGGGGATGGTGTATGTAGACTGTCTGGTGGGCCCTAGAAGCTGTGAGAGGCTTGAGCATACTCTGTAACATTGGAATCTTCAGAGACTTTAGCTATTAAATTCTCTCTCTCTCTACGGAGCATGTATGAAATGGGATTTTTTTGTAGGTTTACAACATGGCCAAATTTGGGCATATTTTCAAAGGAACAGCAAAGGCATATCCCTAACAAAAAGGCTACTCCCTGGCAAATTTCAATTCCCTGCTCCAAAGCACTGGGGCACAGGAGCTTCTCAAAAGTTCATCAAAGTGGTTTGTTTGTTTTTTGAATGACAAAAGTAATTATTTTTTTTCCGTACCCTAATTTTCAGAAATGGCTGAACCGTTTTGGTTGCAATTCTCTCAACAAATATTTAGCCTGAGGCAGACAGTCAGCATAGCAAATTTCATCCCAAATGGTTTAAGTTTTGGAAAATATCAACTGGTTTTGGAAAATAAGCAACTGAACAAATGTTTTATAACAAACGGTGAACAATCTTCATAGTCAGTGCTACTAAGCCTGCCTAAAGTAAGCATTTGTTCCCAGTTGTAATATCCTTTTAACAATGGCAATCACAAAATACACATAACGTCTCCTTTCTATTTGATTTCTTTCACAAATCCCAGGAATAACACTCAGGTTTTCCCTTGCAAAGACCATCACAATCAAAATCAAATCCAAGAAGGGTGATAAAGCATGAGGTTGGGGAAAATCATCACTCATAGTAAAATGTCAAATGTTCATTTGGACGAATTGGGTGGAAAATGGTTTTCTAAAGTCTTCAAACCTGCATCATAAGGGGAAGTCCAAAAGTTTTGGAAACTTAATAGACTAAGCAAATTGATGTCGGACTGAATACTGTCAATATTTAGTGCTGATACAATACCAATAAAAATTGTGGAAATTTTATTTAAAATAATTAATCAACAGTTAACAAATGAATACAAATAAAGGGTCCTAAATAATGTATACAAATTAGGTGACATCTAATATTTTTTAAATATATGAAAAAATATTTATTCTTTCCAGGACAAAGTTTCAGAATGTGATGTCTCTGTATGTGTTGTTTTGGGGGCTGTCCCTTGCATACACAAGTGAGTTTAATCTGCACATGCAGTTTTGGTAACTGAATGCACAAAGAAAGCCCAAGTGCATTTGCAAAATTGGCCCAGGCCTAGGGCCTCAACATTCCAAAAATCAGGGCTTTAAAAAGAGTAAGAAAAAAATATACCTAAAATGTCATTAAGGAATGAAGTATAACTATTTAACAATGACAAAATAAATATTTCCACATAATATACAATGAGACTGTGGAACTCATTGGCGTAGAATACCATTAAGACAAAGCATTTAGCAGGATTAAAAATGGGATTAGACAGTAATATGAATAACAAAAATGTTATGGAGTTATAATAGTAAAGGTATAAACACTATTTTTAGAAGAGATATTATCTCTTTCAGGGTTTAAAGCAAAATGTAACTGTTGAGGATTAAGAAAAAAATATTCCCTGTAGGCAGGTTATTCCATAATTGCCAACCACAGGGTTATTTGCACCTTCCTCTGAAGCATCTGGTGCTGAACCCTGTTGGTGAGAGTGTACTGAACCCAATGTAGAAATTTTGTGACTTATTGAACTTTCTCCTGCCCCTAATAATTAACTGGGGGGGGGGGGGAAATCTCAGAAGCAGACTGTATTTGCATAAACACACTTACTTTGTATAGGTGATCAGCAAACATATCTGCTTTACCAAAGTGACCAATTTTGGCTGTTTGGGGCTAAAATTCACCTATGTCTTTGATGCAGGGGTAATAAAATATCATCCTTATTGTATGAGTAAAAGCCAGCACATTGTAATTAATATGCCATAATTGACAGTCACCCTAAATTGAACCTCCCTCACCAATTAATTAATGCTGTGTTCCTTCACCTCTTAAAATAAATTTTCTTTTGTTATATACAGACTCAGTGCTTGTTAGTACTGTGTCTCAGAGGCACCTAGCGTTGGTGTTTCGTTTTCACAGATTTCTGGGCAAGCTCTCAAGCAGGTTCTATTTAATAATGCTAAGAGAAAACTCTAACTCCTGACCCTGATGCTTATTGCAGCTGGCAAAAGGTTTATAGTTGTGTATGTTTGTGTGCACGTAAATATACCTAAGTGCAGCTATATGATATGCCTGAAGTCTATCTGAATAGAAGTTTCCATTTTGATTATTTCAGAACATCGCATATGAGAAAAGCAAACATGCAAAATATAGAAGCAAGATAACATTTGCAGCACACGAACAACATATAGATAGATACTGATATGTATAGAATTAATCTAGTCACTATTTCATGGACCCAATGACGTATCCACATGATACCCACTGGCTGGTAGATTTTACACTCATTTAAATGGTTCAAGAAAAACTGGCCTCTTTTCAATTGCTGCATAAGGCTTGCTTACATTTCACGCTAAATATGCCCATTATTACCCAAAGCACATCCATAGAAGCCCTTTTCTCCAAGTCCTTATAGCAGGGATCAGCAACCTTTGGCCCGCGGTCCACCAGGGTAAGCACCCTAACAGGATGGGCCAGTTTATTTACCTGCCACTTCTGCATGTTCGGTTGATCACGGCTCCCACTGGCCATGGTTTGCTGCTCCAGGCCAATGGGGGCTGCAGGAAGCAGCAGCCAGCACATCCCTTGGCCCGTGCCACTTCCCGCCACCCCCATTGGCCTGGAGCAGCGAACTGCAGCCAGTGGGAGCCACGAACAGCCAAACCCGCAGACATGGCAGGTAAACAAACCTGCCCGGCCCGCCAGGGTGTTTACCCTGGTGGGCCGCGTGCAAAAGGTTGCCGATCTCTGCCTTACAGTATAAATATTAGGGCTGTATCATATCTCAAACTCTTAGGTGCACTACCACTTGGATGCAAGCACTGAAGTCGCTTCAGAAGCTAGGCCTTATAGGTGCTATCCTTGTTGGGTCCCAGTAATCACTCAGCCATGGCCAAGGAAAAAGGATTGGCAGGAAAGGAAAAGGTTTCAGATATGGTATTTACAGAGGGTTTAACAATTACAGTTCAAAGGAAGCAATAATGATAAATATTTGGGTCCCCGGGGAAAACCAATTGAGTCAGGACTTTTCAGACCAAGTGCCTGGGACCTTTCCAGTCCAGTCTCCATTCCAGTAAATATGAGCTTGTGGGTTTCCAGTCAGGGTCTGTTAGTGCCTCCTATTGGAGCCTCTCTACACTGCCTTCCTGTCCAGACGTCCCACACAGACCTATACCTAGCTGTAATGTCCAGTAGTCAGCCTGTGCAACATATGGTGCTGCATCCATTCCTGCCTCTAGCTCTCTTTTTGCCATGCAGTCTCTGCTTCAGGTTCCCTGTAGCTCCATGCTTGTTACATGCGGCCACCACTTTCTGGTTCGGGACCTTTTCCTCTCCCTCTCTCTGGTCGGGTGAAAAGAAAGTGCAGTAGGGAGAGGACCAATATGATTTGTAGTCCCCTGCTTTGTGGATCCATCACAATTGGTTAGGATTCCATGATGATAAGATGTGTACCAGGGATAGCCATTGGTGGTACTGGAGGAGTGGTAGTGTTCTGTGATATAGTTCATTCAGTGATGCATGACTGTTCACATGGATGTCCAGCTTTGCAAGGGGTTACAGCTTCCTTTTACTAGAGATTTCAAAGATGTGCAGGACTGGAAGGCTATACTTCCTGTGGGGAAGTGGCTTGAGAACCACACTAAAACATTAAAAGGAATCTCCATTAGGTAACCCTTCAGAGGTTTCCTGGGACTTTGTTATTCTTCCAGAGTTTTATTGGGATGACCCCATGTGTACAAGGCAGGTAGACCTACAGATCTGTCCCAGTACAGGATGGGAGAATACTGGCAAGTCATATTGGATGTGCAGGAGCTGCTCTCACTCACTCCATTGCCTAACTTAGAGATTCACAGTGTGCACCAGAATCGAATTTGGTTCTTGATGATCTACTCTCCAAGACATGCTCATGTCTCCAAGACATGCTCAGGGTAGAAGGGAGTACAGCAAAATAGAGACAATGGATTTCAGGAAGGCGGATTTTGGTAAGCTCAGAGAGCTGATAGGTAAGGTCCCATGGGAATCAAGACTGAGGCGAAAAACAACTGAGGAGAGTTGGCAATTTTTCAAAGGGACACTATTAAGGGCCCAAAAGCAAGCTATTCCGATGGGTAGGAAAGACAGAAAATGTGGCAAAAGACCACCTTGGCTTAGCCGCGAGATCTTGCATGACCTACAAAATAAAAAGGAGTCATATAAAAAATGGAAACTAGGTCAGATTACAAAGGATGAATAAAGGCAAATAACATAGGAATGCAGGGGCAAGATTAGAAAGGCAAAGGCACAAAATGAGCTCAAATTAGCTATGGGAATAAAGGGAAACAAGACTTTTTATCAATACATTAGAAGCAAGAGGAAGACCAAGGACAGGGTAGGTCCACTGCTCAGTGAGGAGGGAGAAACAGTAACAGGAAACTTGGAAATGGCAGAGATGCTTAATGACTTCTTTGTTTCGGTCTTCACTGAGAAGTCTGAAGGAATGTCTAACATAGTGAATGCTTATGGGAAGGGGGTAGGTTTAGAAGATAAAATAAAAAAAGAGCAAGTTAAAAATCACTTAGAAAAGTTAGATGCCTGCAAGTCACCAGGGCCTGATGAAATGCATCCTAGAATACTCAAGGAGTTAATAGAGGAGGTATCTGAGCCTCTAGCTATTATCTTTGGAAAGTCATGGGAGACGGGAGAGATTCCAGAAGACTGGAAAAGGGCAAATATAGTGCCCATCTATAAAAAGGGAAATAAAAACAACCCAGGAAACTACAGACCAGTTAGTTTAACTTCTGTGCCAGGGAAGATAATGGAGCAAGTAATTAAAGAAATCATCTGCAAACACTTGGAAGGTGGTAAGGTGATAGGGAATAGCCAGCATGGATTTGTAAAGAACAAATCGTGTCAAACCAAACTGATAGCTTTCTTTGATAGGATAACGAGCCTTGTGGATAAGGGAGAAGCGGTGGATGTGGTATACCTAGACTTTAGTAAGGCATTTGATACGGTCTCGCATGATATCCTTATCGATAAACTAGGCAAATACAATTTAGATGGGGCTACTATAAGGTGGGTGCATAACTGGCTGGATAACCGTACTCAGAGAGTAGTTATTAATGGCTCCCAATCCTGCTGGAAAGGTATAACAAGTGGGGTTCCGCAGGGGTCTGTTTTGGGACCGGCTCTGTTCAATATCTTCATCAACGACTTAGATGTTGGCATAGAAAGTACGCTTATTAAGTTTGCGGACGATACCAAACTGGGAGGGATTGCAACTGCTTTGGAGGACAGGGTCAAAATTCAAAATGATCTGGACAAATTGGAGAAATGGTCTGAGGTAAACCGGATGAAGTTCAATAAAGACAAATGCAAAGTGCTCCACTTAGGAAGGAACAATCAGTTTCACACATACAGAATGGGAAGAGACTGTCTAGGAAGGAGTATGGCAGAAAGAGATCTAGGGGTCATAGTGGACCACAAGCTAAATATGAGTCAACAGTGTGATACTGTTGCAAAAAAAGCAAACGTGATTCTGGGATGCATTAACAGGTGTGTTGTAAACAAGACACGAGAAGTCATTCTTCCGCTCTACTCTGCGCTGGTTAGGCCTCAACTGGAGTATTGTGTCCAGTTCTGGGCACCGCATTTCAAGAAAGATGTGGAGAAATTGGAGAGGGTCCAGAGAAGAGCAACAAGAATGATTAAAGGTCTTGAGAACATGACCTATGAAGGAAGGCTGAAAGAATTGGGTTTATTTAGTTTGGAAAAGAGAAGACTGAGAGGGGACATGATAGCAGTTTTCAGGTATCTAAAAGGGTGTCATCAGGAGGAGGGAGAAAACTTGTTCACCTTAGCCTCTAATGATAGAACAAGAAGCAATGGGCTTAAACTGCAGCAAGGGAGATTTAGGTTGGACATTAGGAAAAAATTCCTAACTGTCAGGGTAGTTAAACACTGGAATAAATTGCCTAGGGAGGTTGTGGAATCTCCATCTCTGGAGATATTTAAGAGTAGGTTAGATAAATGTCTATCAGGGATGGTCTAGACAGTATTTGGTCCTGCCATGAGGGCAGGGGACTGGACTCAATGACCTCTCGAGGTCCCTTCCAGTCCCAGAGTCTATGAATCTATGAATCTATGTTTTTTTCCCCTGTACTAATAATAGGAATAATGCATAAAATAATTATTCAGAATTTTCTTGTGAAAGAATTTTTCAACATACAAGTTCAATGGTCTACTTTCCTTCATCACATCAAAGAAATACATCAGCCCCTTTGTTCTCTTCACTTCTAAATCTATGGCCATTGGGTCTGATTTTTGTAAGAGGCCAAATGCCTCAATTCGTATTGTCTTTAAATTGAGCATCAACTTGGACCTATTCCTAGAATCATAGAAGATTAGGATTGGAAAAGACCTCAGGAGATCATCTAGTCCAACCTCCTGCTCAAGGCAAGACCAACACCAACAAAATCATCCCAGCCAGGGTTCTGTCAAACCCAGCCTTAAAAACCTCTAAGAATGGAGATTCCACCACCTACCTAGGTAACCCATTCCAGTGCTTTACTACCATCCTAGTGAAATAGTGTTTCCTAATATTCAACCTAGATCTCCTCCACTGCAACTTGAGACCATTTCTCATTGTTCTATCTTTTACTACAGTGTATTCAGTGTATTTTCTCAGTAATGTATTGTAGGATTAATTAACATTAAGCTCCAATAGTGGCTCTATGCAATAATTGCCTTTCTCTTCTGGGTAATACATGTTCATTTTTAAAAACAAATACAGAGTAATCTGTTGAAAGCAAAGTAGGGTTTTTTGTTTTTAAAAAAATCAAATTCTAGAACAATTGGCAACAAATTATTGCTTTCCAATTTTAAGATCATCCCACTGATAACATGTTTCAGATAGTTCCATTAGGATTCTGATTCTTTCATACAGCTGAAGCTGCAGTGATTAAAATTGACAGCAATCTACCTCTCACTTTAGATTATTGCTAACTATAATTGCTTTTGATTTTGGATCTCACAACAATACTAACCATGATTGACACTAGGAGTCCTTCAGATCACCCTGAACACTTTCTGTTGACCTATCTGATACAGTAGTTTACTAGCACAAATCTTCTTTTCCCATGAGCACAATAAATTGGTTACAAATAGAGGCACTCAATCCCTCCTCATATTAATTAAATGTGAGGTCTATCCTCGTCCAATCTTAAATCACAAAGTTATCTCCTGTCTGTACATTGCCTTTGGGTAACCAGTGTTTGAAGGTTTGTGTGTGTGTGCATGAGTGCAGTTTTCTTCATACAAAAATAACCTTATTCTATAATGTTATCAACAGATGGGTAAATCTGATAATTATTTCAGAATGTTTTGTTGTTGTTTCACTTAAGTGCTTGTTGATGGGGACTATTAATACATCAGTCCATGAGGGCAACATGCTGATCAATTCAGTGACTCTCTAAAGATGCATATCCCTCCACAAATTTAGAAGTTCAATTAGTGCCTACTATTACTGCTACTTACAATTTGTAATCTATTAGCACCTAGTGGCCCCAATCAGGACTGTGAACCCACTGTGCTGGCTGCTGCACAAACGCATAAAGGAAAACAGCCCTAGTCTGAAAAGCTTGCAATCAGAATGAACATAGCGGACACATGGTAGCAGTCAACAAAAAAATCATGGAAAAGCATCTAAGGGGGCTAATCAGGAGCTTGGCGGGTATGAATGGTCTACTCCTTCAGTAGCCTCAACTGCTGCTGGCCAGGTCTGACTCTTCTCAAGGCAGCTGGGACCCTATGGCCCACCCTCTTGCAGAGAAAGGCGATGGGCCCTAACCCTAAATTCTGGAGGGTGGTGGTATCATTTTTCCTTTCTTATCTTCACTAGACAGATGTTTTTACTAACTTGCTGTAGCGAGGCGGTGTGGCTCCCCTCCTCCACAGGGAGGGTTGAGCCCCGTCCATCTTCCCCCAGGGCGGAACTTCCGGGCAGAAGCCCCGCCCCTCAAAGGGTCAGGCGGCGACCCGGAAGTATAAAAGCCGGGCGCCGGCCTTCAGTTGGAGCTCAGCAGCC
>NC_133771.1:81755599-81807615 GCF_003597395.2 Chelonoidis abingdonii | reverse complement strand
GGCTTCCCTCGTCACACTTGCATAATAAATAAATAAATAAAACACCAAAAAATCACAATCAAACACCCTCTTACTTTTGGACATGCAGCAGGTTTTGCACTGAGAAATTGCTCCTGTTATCTCTGCACACAATTTGCCTGTGTTGTGCTCACAGTTGTAATTTGCACAAAGACTTTATGCTGATCATTTTACTGTAGCTGCCACAAAATGATAAATCTGCTGCCAGTCTTTGATTTCAAGGACAGTAGAAACATTGCTTGTCCTCTTTAATTTAAAATGCTGCTTTTTGGGGCGGGTGAGAGGAGAGACTAGAAAATTATATCTATATATAGTTGGTCAGCTTTAGCTTTGGGATATTGGTAAGTGTTTTAACCATTAGTAGGTGAATCCAGCTGTTTTTAACATGCTGTACAATTGTACAACTACCTCCTTAATTTGTCTGAAAATCTGAATGCACTCATCATTCAATGCACCTTTACCTACATGTGGATATGAAAATGAGAATTTATTTAAAATGGAAATTTCATTCATGATTATATATCTCTCTTCTGCATGTCCACAGAGACCTGCACTCCTGCTGATACAGTCACACTCATGCTCACAGATTTCACACAACCACTCAAAGTCTCTTACACTAATTGAAAAAAAATGCTGGTTTTGTTCATTGATGTATTGCAAAACTGTATTGGAGGTTTTCTGTGATCATAAGTTCATATATTTGATCATTTTAAGTAAGAGTTCAGGGAACAGACAGCAAGCAGGTTCATTTGTACTGTTTGGAAAGAATCTGAACAGCAGAAAGAAGTGTTTCTAATTCTACCTTTTGATTCAGTGTAGCAACAGTACTTTAAATGTATCTGCTCAGGCTTCTGTATCATTTTGATTATGGAGATGTCTCTGTTCATATTATGATCTAACAAAGTTATTTCTTGTGTTACTATAATGATAACCTGAGGGTGCTTTCTGCTCACAAGGTAATAATCATAACCTGGAATGAATAACCACTGAGGCTGAAGGCAAAGAATTTTATTAGCCAAGGATATGGCTGTTACCAAGTTTACATGAAGGACCCTCAAGTTATTATCTTACTGAATTTTTAAATAAATGTTAACTAAAAGAAGAGAGGCACTAAAAGAAAAAATGTCAAATTGCTGAAAAGTAAATTATTACAGAAAAAGTTGAAACATTACTGTACCGTTGTATTTCCTCTTCCAACTCCTGCAATTGTCTGCCTCTTTTCTTTTATTTCCCTTTCTTTTCTCTAATTTCCACTCTCCACCTGCCCTCCCTTCCTGAAGGCCATAATGGAAGAGTGGTCTTCTGACAGCAACACAGGTCTGGAACTCAAGAGCTCTGATTTCAATTCCCAGCCTTACTGCAGATTTCCTGTGTGATCTTGAACATGGCACTTAATTTTACTTAAATTCAATGTCTGTAAAAGGGGACAATATTTCCTTTCCCTTACCCCTTACAATCTATTTTGTCTGTTTAGATAGTCAGACAGTTCTGCCCCTAAGGTTTTATAACGTGTTTGTACAATGCTTGTGGAGACTAGATCTTAGTTGCAGCCTATAGGTGCTACTGTCATCCTAGTAATAATAATTAATATAATAAAGTTCTTACTCACATAATTACTGTAATATACTGTTGCATTGTATTCCAAACTGAATTAACAGGAATTGGTTGTGATTCTCCAGATGTGAACACAAATATATAACAGTTACTGTGAGGACAAAAGCCTTAATAATTTGTAAGGAATTGTAATGCATGGTTGAAGGAAGGGATGCAGAAAATGAGTCCATGTGCGTAACTCTTTTTAAATTCCCTCTTTACTGTCATCTTTGCTTGGGGTAGTGGCAGGATTTCCCCTCTTCTCCTTCATATAAAGTTTTAATTTTTCCAATTCCTCAAACAGGATTGAAAAGCTGAAGTAGGGGTTTGGTGATTGGCAAAGAGTTTGAAAATTCAAATATAGAAACCAGAGTAGAGTTATTTGTATATTTGGCATACAGTTATCAAGAAGTGACCGTGCAGATAATGCAAATCCTTGCACTCAGACTAGCTAATAATGGCCATCAGCAAAACAAGATATAGAAATTCACATCCTATATAGTTACTAAGATATAGCCATATGTAAATTGGTCACAGAGTGAAGTAAATCCATAACTAGGGGAACATATTTCACTATGTATCACAGACTGCGTAGCCTCCTTGCAGTTTGATTGGGTGAGACAATTTCATGTTTATCTTAATGTGAAGCGATGAAGACTTTCTAGACTTTATAGATTCCTAATCCGTGTATCCCTTCTTTATAATGTTTGTTACTTTTATTTTGCGGTGAGTATGTTTTCCTATCTTTGTGTTGCCTTCTGATATTTCTTGTCCAAAGCAGTTTTTTATTTTTAAGGAGACCATAAAAGAGATATCACATTGTAAACAAAATGTAGCTGCAGCTTGAACAATAGAATCCACACTGGGCATTTTATAAATGTCATCCTAGAACTATATTATATACAAATATATGGGCTAGATGACACAATTGCTCCAATAATGCAAAGCAGCAATAAACCCAGTTTAACTGACTGGCTAAGAGAGGTTTGCAATTGCTCTGTGGCATGGACATAACACAAAGAAGCTAAGCATATGGATAAATCTGGCCCATATGTGTCCCTCTTAAAATGCAAACAATTATACTAATTTGTTTTCACTATATGTGTAATACATTGCTTTAAACTCTGTTAACATATGGCGTATTGCAATATCATGTTTAAATTAATATGTACAATGTATATTTAAATCCATTCACACTTAAAACAATGTCAGGGCTTTACGGTGTCATATTTATTTTCTGATTGCTCTATTGCCAACTCCAGATCAGGAGATTATTTTAAAAATCAAGAAATTTTAAAACTAATAAATGCTAGACTGATTATTAAATGCCTTCTGGTGAAGTTTTTGTTTGTCTGATTTGGGTTTTTTTTGTTTGTTTTGTAGTCTCTAGGGATCACCTTTTCAAGCTTTTCTCTGAAGCCAAGAGAGGTAGATTCTCCCCGTCCTCCAAAAAATTAAAATGGAGCGTCTCATGTGATCACATGACTCCAGGAGGCAAGGACTGTCAGAAAATCACCACATATCATGCGTCTCATGATAAAATTGAAAGTGTTGGCAACATTACATTTGTTCTGAGACTGTGTTGGGAATACTTCTGCTGTAGCTGCAGATGTTTGGGGAAAAGCAAAACATAATATCGGACCTCTTTAAAGCTCTTGTATCAATTTTTGAAAGAGATGGGGAAATAGTCTTATTGTTGGACAAAGGCCAATTGAGGCGATTGTGTAACAACAACAGACCTCAGTCGTCGGCAGGTAGAATTGAACTGGGGATCTCTGGAGCTAAGTTCATGAGTCTCTACCACATAAAGCTAAAAGCCAGCTGACTATAGACTTTAACTTTAAGTGGTCTCAGTGCCACTGGATGGGAAAGAACACCACACCCAAAAGGTGTGTTGGTTACAATTGCAGTACATTCTATCTTTTCCAATTCACCTTTATTCCAGTTGGTGACAGAACAGTGCAATATATTCTTCATTTCCTGTCCTAGCTTATCATGATGTCTTTATTTATTCCTAGAAAATGTTAAATTGTTTCTGCATTCTACCTCAGAACAGTTGCATTTCACTGGTGGCTGAAGTGATTGCTTGATTCCTGTTTCCATGTGCATGTGTGCATGCACATATATGCTTAGGAGACATTTAGGATAAAGCAGTATTATATGAAGACTCAGTCTTCTGCCATTAAAATCAATGGGAGTAGGAATCGGCACTGACTATAACTGTGTTATAAATTATCACAGTTTTAATAGATATTGTCATTAGCATCACTTCAGCTATTATGGAGTAGTAAAAACCCTGAAAGGACACTCACTACTTGTGATTTCATATATTCCCCTGTGGTCATAAAGATTGGCCTTTACTGAATCTTTCACTACCACTCCTTAACCACAAAGAGAATCCAAAACAAAAAGATCTTCACAGGTTCAGTTAGGAAGCTATATACAGCAGTTCATGAAAAGATGGGAGTTGCCTTACCAAGTGGGGGATCGAGACAATTCAATTAAAGTGGGCTATTATCAACAGGATGAAAAATCACTTTTGTAGTGGTAATCAGGGTGGCTCATTTCAAACAATTAACAAAGAGGTGTAAATAACAGTAGGGACAAATTAGCATGGGGATTTTTTTTTTTATTTTATTTCTTGTAGTGACCTATCCACTCCCAGTCTTTATTCAGGCCTAATTTGATGGTGTCCACTTTGCAAATTAATTCCAGTTCTGCAGTTTTCTCATTGCAGTCTGTTTTTGAAGGGTTTTTTTTTTATTGAGTGTTTATTGGGTGTCCAGAGAGGTTGAAGTGTTCTACGACTGGTTTTAAATGTTATAATTCTTGACATTTGATTTGTGTCCATTTACTCTTTTGCATGGAGACTGTCTGGTTTGGCCAATGTGCATGGCAGTTGGGCATCGCTGGCACATGATTTCATATATCACATTGGTAGATGTGCAAATGAACGAGCCCCTGATGGTGTGGCTGATGTGGTTAGGTTGTGTGAAGGTGTCACTTGAATAGATATGTGGACAGAGTTGGCAACAAGGTTGGTTGCAGGGATATGTTCTTGTGCTAGTGTTTTTTTGTGTGTGGTGTGTAGTGGTTGGTGAGTATTTGCTTGAGGTTGGGGGGGGGCTGTCTCCCAAGGTCTGTAACAGTAAGGTTTATCCCTAAGGATAGGTTGTAGATCCTTGATGATGAACTGGACAAGTTTTAGTTGGTGGCTGAAGGTGACGGCTAGTGGCATTCTGTTACTTTCTTTGTCGGGCCTGTCCTGTAGTAGGTGACTTCTGGGTACCCTTCTGCCTCTGTCAATCTGTTTCATCATTTCAGCAGGTGGATATTCTAGTTTTAAGAGTGCTGGATAGAGATCCTGTAGCCGTTTGTCTCTGTCTGAGGGATTGGAGCAAATGCAGTTGTCTCTTAGAGCTTGGCTGTAAACAATGGATCGTGTGATGTGGTCTGGATGAAAGCTGGAGGCATGTAGGTAAGTATAGTGGTCAGCAGGTTTCCAGTACAGGGTCATGTTTATGTGACCATTGCTTATTTGCACTGTAGTGTCCAGGAAGTGGATCTCCTGTGTGAACTGGTCCAGGCTGAGGTTGATGGTGGGGTGGAAATTGTTGAAATCCTGGTGGAATTCCTCAAGGGCCTCTTTCCCATGGGTCCAGATGAAGAAGATGTCATCAATGTAGCTCAAGTAGAATAGGGGTGTGAGGGGACAAGAGCTGAGGAAGCATTGTTCTAAGTCAGCCATAAAATTGTTGGCATGCTGTGGGGCCATGCAAGTACCCATGGCAGCGCCACTGACTTGAAGGTAGACATTGTCTCCAAATGTGAAATAGTTGTGGGTGAGGACAAAGACACACAGTTTAACCACAAGATATGCCATGACATTATCGGGGATACTGTTTCTGACAGCTTGTAGTCCATCTGTGTGTGGAATGTTCATCTGAAAAGCTTCTACATCCATAGTGACTAAGATGGTGTTTTCTGGAAGATCACCAATTGATTGTAAAAAGAAAAGTAGTACTTGTGGCACCTTAAACAGTAACAAATAAGGTGACACAAGTACTCCTGTTCTTTTTGCTGATACAGACTAACACAACTGCTACTCTGAAACCTGTCATTATGCAAAGCAATTGATTATAGTTTCCTCAGGAAGTCAGTGGTATCTCAAAGATAGCTGGGAGTGCTGGGAGTGTAGAGTCTGAGGAGAGAGTTTATATAGCCAGGCAATCTTGCTGCCAGGTTGCCAATGCCTGAGATGATGGGGTGTCCAGGATTCCCAGGTATATGGATCTTGAGTAGCAGATAGAATACCCCTGCTCAGAGTTCTAGGGGTGTGTCTGTGTAGATTTGTTCCTGTGCTTTTTCATGGAGTTTCTTGAGCAGATGGCATAGTTTCTTTTGGTAACCCTCAGTGGGATCAGAGGAAAATGGCCTGTAGAATGTGGTGTCAGAGAGTTGCCTAGCAGCCTCTCGTTCATATTCCGAACATACTCTCAATCTGCTACTTTCATGACTTCTGCCACCATCATGAACACTGCATAACCTCTGCTCCCTTTCTCTCTAGATATTTATATGAAAGACATCCTGTGTTATGTGGTTGCATAATTTGCTGTAGTATCCACCCAAAGGTGCAAAATTGTGCTTCAGAATCCAAACCTCCATTTAAAAACATATTAGTTTCTTTATGGCAGTAAGGAAAACCTTGAAAATATTATTTTAATTGTAAACCATTGTAAATTGTTGTCTTACTGAGTTAAGAATCAGAAAGGTAGCTGTGTTAGTCTGGATCTGTAAAAGCAGCAAAGAATCTGTGGCACCTTATAGACTAACAGACGTTTTGGAACATGAGCTTTCGGGGGTGAACACCCACTTCATCGGATGTATTCACCCACGAAAGCTCATGTTCCAAAACGTCTGTTAGTCTATAAGGTGCCACAGGATTCTTTGCTGCTTTTACTGAGTTAGTATTCTATCTTCATATAAGATCTCCTAAAAGTGCACATGATTCTAGTAACTGAAGGTTAGCATGAGACTTTTTTCCTAGCTTAATTTTTTTGGCTTAAACAACAGAGGTTAGACAATAGGTGGTACCTGAAAAAGTAATCAGCACTGGGCAATGGTTTCTTTAACGCTGGTCAGACACTTTGTGTTCTGGTCTACATGGGGATCTAGCTCAACTATTGCAGCATTGAGATCAGTTTGCTGCAGTAAATGAATTTTCTGGCCCTGGCTGTAAACACACCAGGTACTGTGACTCTCTAATCCCAGATGTTTGGGTAGCATAGTTTTAATTGGCACTTTCGCTGTTTTTTTGTTCCTGATAAAAATGATTTTGTTATTTCTCTTATGGCATTTTACCTGACAGTCACTTCCTGTCTAGTCTCTACTCATGGTAATATTTTTTTGAATAAATACTCCCTTGTTTAAATAACTTTGAATTACACGTTATATATATATGTGTATATATTTCCCCTCAGGATGTGCATGCACTATTGATTACCGTTATACTCTTGATAAATGGTCTGATTTTAAAAAAGAAATCTGTCTACTTATTCAGAGCACACAAGCATGCATCTCCACGCATCTTGTCCTGTCCTTCTGCAAACAGACGTAAACCATTGGGTATTCTTTGGATTTAGAGTGGATAATCTCTTGGAGCAGTTCTTATCACAAACATTCATGAACTGCTGTAAATGGCTTGGGGGGAGGGGAGAATTTCATTTCCACCCCATCAGTGAAGTGGAAATGCATGCTAACAGTAGTGGGCTGACACATCTTTCCTTCTGTTGTAATGGCACTAGCAAGAGCAAATCACCTGAAGATGATTGTCTCCATCTCTGAGTGCAGCTTGCAGAGCTGACTTTATTTTAACAAAGAGGTTTTCAGGTATTGGACTGTCACTTCATGAAATAAGAGGAATGTGCATGTGTGTATAAGCAGTATTTTGATTTATAATGCACTCATCCAGTAATCAAGGTGCTGTAGAGTAAATTAAAGATATATATGATATATACATCTTCGGAAAAAATCCCAATTATAATTAAACACAAACTGCTCATTCAGGATTTACCAAAGTCATAATCACTCAAGGAAAAGGGATTCTTATACATACCTGAAGATTTAAGATTTATTGATGAAAATTAATTTTAACTTTACAAGAACTGCTTCAATCCCTGGCATATTATTAGAACTTTATAGGCTCTTCAAAAGCAGCCTGTAATATCAAAGTTCTCCTGAGATAATGGCTCATTGGGCTAATATGATTAAGGAATGTCAGTTTCATTGCTAATAGTATACAAGGGAGTGATGTGGCCAGCATCACATGTTACTGCCTTGGGCTGCCCTAACCCAACGCATCAGATACACATTTTGCAGCAGAGGGAACTGGAGAGGGCCTTTCAGCATATACACCTCTGACCCAATATAACGCTGTACTCGGGAGCCCAAAAATCTTACCGTGTTATAGGTGAAACCGCATTATATCAAACTCGCTTTGATCTGCCAGACTGCACAGCCCCCCAGAGCACTTCTTCACTGTATTATATCCAAATTAGTGTTATACTGGGTTGCATTATATCAGGGTAGAGGTATAACTGAACAAGACTTGAAAGCACAATCTTCAGTAATATAGTTGACCTCGTTAACCACTCAGCCACCACACCTGGTTCTAGGGGGAATAGCCAGCCTCCTGGATTATCAATCCAGTGATGTGAGTTGAAATAGCCTCCAGAATGTTGCCTGTAATATTGCAAAGCTTAGGAGTGAAATCATGCCCCACTGAAGTCAATGGCAAAAGTTAATGGGGTCAGGATTTCATCCTATGGGTTTTCAATGCAGAGGACAGAGAGAGGAGCAGGACTTCTGTATTTTAAATTGCATTGCATATGTGGATCAGGTGGTTACAATTCAGGTGACCAGAAGTCCTGATTTTATCGGGACTGTCCTAATATTTACTTGTTTGTCCCACACCCTGATCCATGTTTGGTTGGGATGCGAATTGTCCTGATATTTTGCCTTCTGGTGCACAAGTGGAGGGGCTTGCACCCCCCCTGCCCCTCCACCCTGGCCCCACCCCGATTCCGCCCCTCCCTCCCCAAATCCCCGCCCTGGCCCCGCCTCTTCCCCAAGCATGCCCATTCCTCCTCCTCAGCCCTCCCTCCCAGGCTTGCACTAATCAGATGTATGGCGGTGCAAGAGCTGGAGAGAGGAGGGAGAAGCAGGATGCAGCAGCCATCTCAGGGGAGGTGGAGGCAGAGCAAAGGCGAGCTGGTGCAGGGGAGTCAGGGCATGGAGCTGACGGTATGTGCTCAGCCCCCACCGATTTTTCCTATGTTCCGAGGGCTCTTTTTTTTTTTTTCCTCTCCACCGCCAGATCTTGGGGTTTTTTGTTGTTGTTGTTATTGTTGTTTCTCCGTTTGGCACCCTCCCTTCCCCTTCCCCTTCCCTGAATCCCAATATTGCACTCCTCTCATCTGGTCACCCTAGTTACAATTCCCTGAAATGTATTCATGTGTGAATTTGAGTTTTGCATGTCAAAATCATTGGTATGAAACATTGCAGGTACAGTTTTAGAGGCCACGTTGAAGCCTCTTTACAAACTGGGCTTTGTAGATGAATTCAATTCATATCTAATCTAAAATTTCTCGCAACATGCATTGCAGTTCTCTTCTCTGCAGTGTACATCTTATTGGCTATGCTTGTATCAAATGGTTAGCATCAGTAAAAGATTATTTTATGGAGCACATGTAGAATACATAGGCAGTGTGAGTCAGGAAGAAGAATTTGGTCCATTAAGTGTGGGTAAGGCATATATTTTATACAATAAATCAAAAATATCTTAAAATGAAGGAAAATAATTGGCAGACTAAACATAGCTGAATTGCCAATATTGCAAGAAATCATAAATAGGGTAATATTGAGGGCCCTTTTCTCACTAGGCAAATTATATTCCATGAAATTATTTTCTTCTGTCATATCTTTCAGGAATAAAATTCCTAAGTAATGTAAAATTAAGTGCATCATCATAAATTCAGAGATTGTAGTACAAATGGAATGTCTGATATAGGAAAGATATGTAGAAAATGAGAATAGGAGGGATGTTTCTAAGTGAATGTTTGATTATTTGTGAGCTCAGAAAGGCTTCTTCACCCCTGTAGTGAAAATAATTTGGGTCTCAGTCCAGCAAGGTATTTAAGCATATGACTAATTCTAAGATCATGAGTAGTCCCTTTGATTCACTGATGTCACTTACATGTGTAAGTGCCTCATTGAACTGGCGCCTTAAATCTCATCAGTCTGATTTAGCAAATGTGAAAACCTTATGGGCAGTCCTTATGAATGTTAGTATCCAGAGTCTACTGACAACTATGACCTACGGCTTCAATCTTGCAATGAGAGGAAGGATTATCCAGTTAGGATTCCTTGCTCTGCTACAGACTTCCTGTATGACTTTTGACAAGTCACTCCATATATCAGTTTCTCCATCTGTATAATGAGGACGATAGTACTTCCCTACCTCCCAAAGATGCGAGGATAAATGTGTTGTTCAGATACTATGGTAATGGGGGCTATATAAGTCCAGCGGAGGGCAACAAAAATGGTTAGGAGGCTGGAGCATATGACTTATGAGGACAGCCTGAGGGAACTGGGATTGTTTAGTCTGCAGAAGAGAAGAATGAGGGGGGATTTGATATCTGCTTTCAACTACCTGAAAGGGGGTTCCAAAGAGGATGGATCTAGACTGTTCTCAGTGGTACCAGATGACAGAAAAAGGAATAATGGTCTCAAGTTGCAGTGGGGGAGGTCTAGGTTGGATATTAGGAAACACTTTTTCACTAGGAGGGTGGTAAAGCACTGGAATGAGTTACCTAGGTAGGTGGTGGAATCTCCTTCCTTGGAGGTTTTTATGGTCAGGCTTGACAAAGCCCTGGCTGGGATGATTTAGTTGGGGGATTGGTCCTGCTTTGAGCAGGGAGTTGGACTAGATGACCTCCTGAGGTCCCTTCCAACCCTGATATTCTATGATTCTATGATAGCTGTCTGCAGGGAGCTATCCATACACATATTAATTCTTTCACTATATTCCATGCTGATTAGGCCTCAACTGGAGTGTTGTGTCCAGTTCTAGGCAACACATTTCAGGAAAGTTGTGGACAAATTGGAGAGAGTCCAAAGAAGAACAACAAACATGATTTAATGTCTAAAAAACATGACCTATGAATGAAGAATGGAAAAAATTAGGTTTGTTTAGTCTGGAGAAGAGAAGACTGAGAGGGGACATAACAGTTTTCAAGTACATAAAAAATTGTTACAAAGAGGAGGGAGAAAAATTGTTCTCTTTAACCACTGAGGACAGGACAAGAAGCAATGGGCTGAAATTGCAGCAAGAGCAGTTTAGGTTGGACATTAGGAAAAACTTCCTGTCAGGGCGGTTAAGCATGGAATAAATTGTCTAGGGAGGTTGTGGAATATCAGTCATTGGAGATTTTTAAGAGCGATGGTCTAGATCAGTGCTTCTCAAAGCCAGTCTGCCGCCTGTTCAAGGAAAGCCCCTCGCAGTCCGGGCAGGTTTGTTTACCTGCCATGTCTTCAGGTTTGGCTGATGGCGGCTCACACTGGCTGTGGTTCTCCGCTCCAGGCCAATGGGGACTGCAGGAAGGATGGCCAGTACATTCCTTGGCCTGCGCCACTTCCTGCAGCCCCCATTGTCCTGTAGTAGTGAACTGCAGCCAGCGGAAGCCGCAGTCTGCCAAACCTGAAGATGCAGCAGGTAAACAAACCGGCCTGGTCCACCAGGGGCTTTCCCTGAACAAGCGGCGGACTGGCTTTGAGAAGCACTGGCCTAGATAATACTTAGTCCTGCCATGAGAGCCATGAGATGACCTTCCAGTCCTATGATTCTATCTGTAGATCCATTCACTTCCATGAGGCTGTGCTCAGATGAAGTATTCTCCTGGGATGGAACTTATAGCATTATAGTAAATCACTGTTTCCACCATGTTTACTCCTAAAAAAACATCCTTGATCCTTAGAGATTTACTAGAAAAGGGCCATATTTATTTGTTGGACTAAATGTATATTCCTCATAATTAGAAGTTTTAGGTCAACATTACATTGAAAGATCATTTTCATCATCCCAACCTCTCTTTTCACAACAAAGTGCAAAATAACAGAAAAACACCTTGCAACCATATGCTCCGAATTTGGCCATAATGATCCATTAAATGCTAATCTAATTTACATTGTCTAAAGAATGCATATGGTACCAATCATTTATAATGAGATTGTTTTAATTAATATTAAATGAGCTTTTGTATATCTGAATTCAAATAAACAATGTTCTTTGTAAATTACCATCAAGATGATTAAGGTCAAAATAGAGCCCACTGGTTCTCTGACACAGGTAATGTTCCAGTATTATTAATCAAGAAGATGGTCTAGGGAATGTGAGTTCTTTTTCTCTGCTTTTCTGGTAGCTGATCTAGTAGCTGTTTAATGAAAGGTACAATTTCACTGTAAACTGAGGAAACACTTCACATTCCATTGAAATGTTAAAGCAGCAGAGAATCCTGTGGCACCTTATAGACTAACAGACGTTTTGGAGCATGAGCTTTCGTGGGTGAATACCCACTTCATCGGATGCATGTAGTGGAAATTTCCAGGGGCAGGTATATATATGCTAGCAAGCAAGCTAGAGATAACGAGGTTAGTTCAATCAGGGAGGATGAGGCCCTGTTCTAGCAGTTGAGGTGTGAAAACCAAGAGAGGAGAAAACTGGTTCTGTAGTTGCAAGCCATTGCAAGTTTTTGTTCACCCTGAAAGCTGATGGTGTCAAATTTGCAGATGAAACTGAAGCTCAGCAGTTTTCTCTTTGAAGGTCTGGTCCTGAAGTTTTTTTGCTGCAGGATGGCCACCTTAAGGTCTGCTAATAGTGTGGCCAGGAGGTTGAAGTGCTCTCTCTACAGGTTTTTAGTATATTGCCATTCCTGATATCTGATTTGTGTCCATTTATACCTTTTCCGTAGGACTGTCGATTTGGCCGATGTATATAGCAGAGGGGCATTGCTTGGATATTGATGGCGTACTTACTTGGTGGACTGCAGGTGAATGAAACCGGTGATGGTGTGGGCTGATCTGGTTTAGGTCCGTGATGTGTCGCTGTGTAGATATGTGGGCAAGAGTTGGCATCGAGGTTTGTGCATGGATTGGTTCCTGAGCTAGATTACTAATGGTGCGGTGTTTCCAGTTGCTGTGGAATAGTTTCAGGTTGGCAGGTTGTCCTGTGGGCAAGATTGGGCCCTGCCAACCCAAGGCCTGTGAAAGGGTGGGATCATTGTCCAGGATGGGTTGTAGATTCCCTGATGAGGCGGTTGAGGGGTTTTAGCGGGGGCTGTGGTGTGATGGCCAGTGGCCTGTGTTTGGTTTCTTTTCTTGGGTTTGTTCTTAGAGTATGGAGGCTTCTGGGTAACGTCTGGCTCTGTTGAAATCGTTTCCTTATTTCCTCGTGCGATATTGTAGTTTTGAGAATGGCTTGGTGGAGATTTTGTAGGTGTTGGTCTTTGCTGAGGGGTTAGAGCAGATGCGGTGTACCTCAGGCTTGGCTGTAGAACAATGGATCGTGTGATGTGGCCCAAGGGATGAAGCTGGATGGCAATGAAGGTAGGCAATAGCGGTCGGGGGTTTTTCGATATAGGGTGGGTAATGTGACCATCAATATTTGCCCGTGGTGTCATAGGAAGTGGACTCCCGGATAGATTGGTCCAGCTGAGGGTTGATGGTGGAGTGGAACTGTTTGAAATCGTGGGTGGAATATTTTTCACAGAGTCTCCTTCCAGGGTCCAGATGATGAAGATTTCCATCAAAATGTAGGAGAAGGACCGGGATACTATTCAGAAGATCTGGACCACCTTGTAAACGGTAGTAATAAGTAATAGGATGAAAATATATAGTGAAAAGTGGCATAGGTCAAATGCACTTAGGGATTAATAATAAGAATTTTAGATATATGTTGGGGACGCATCAGTTGGAAGCGAACGGAGGAGGAAAAGGACGCTTGGGGTAATTGGTTGATAGCAGGATGACTATGAGCCGCAATGCGATATGCCGTTAAAAAAAGCAAATGCTGTTTTTAAGGAATGCATCAGGCGAGTATTTCAGCAAGGATTAGGAGGTGTTAAGTACCGTTATAGAGGCGCTGGTCGAGACCCCAGCCTGGAAAATGGTGTGCAGTTCACTGTGTCCCATCTTTAAGAAGATGAATTCAAACCTGGAACAGGTTTCAGAGACACTACAGGAATGATCCGAGGAATGCGAAAACCTGCCTTATGAAAGGAGACTCAAAACGAGCTTGGCTTGTTTAGCCTGGCCCAAAAGAAGGCCTGCGGGGGGATATGCTGCTCTAATATAAATATATCAGGGGTTAACGTTAGGGAGGGAGAGGAATTATTTAAGTTTAGTACTAAAGAGGCACAAGGAACAAAATGGGTACAAACGGATATTAAGGAAGTTGTGATTGATTAGCGAACTTTATAAACCATATTAGGGGTGACGTTCTGCAACAGCCCTTCGAGATAGTTTCAAAAGACCTTTCTGGCGTTAAGCTAGTTGATAAGTACTATGGAGGGAGCGATGATATGATGGATAGGTTTAATTTGCGGAAATGCATCTTGGACTATCAGCCAGATAAATCTGTCAATGGTCTCGTGAGGGATGTTGGACTGGGATGGGCAGATACGGTTCTGCCGTAATTCTTTCCATGGGGTGCTGCTGTTGAAGTCTTGCCCACATGCTCAGGTCTTACGCTGATCGCCCATATTTGGGGTCGGAAGGTTTGCATCCAGGGCAGATGGCGAGGGCCGCTGGAGGCTCTTTTCCTTCCTCTAGGCAGCGCTTGGGGCATGGGCTGCGGCTGTGGTGCGTTCTCTGCAGCTTGAGTCTTCAAACCACAAGTTTGAGGACTTCAATAACTCGAGTCATGTTGTCGGATTGTCTATAAAAACTGGCATGGTTTAGGGTCTATGGCCTGCCTTGTGCAGTGAGGTCAGACTAGAGTCCTATTGGTCCTTCTGACCTAGAGTCTAGTCTAGAAGTCTATGTAGCTGTAGGTAAGAGAACTGTGCGTGAGTGGACGAGAGCTCGAAGGGGCGTGTTTCCAGCGTAGCCATAAACAATAATGGCATCCTTGTGGGGCCATGCGGGGGGGCCCATAGCATTGCATCTGATCTGGAGATATATAATTTTCATCAAATTTGACTGGTTGTGTGTGAGTATAAAGGCACAGCGCTTCAGCAGCCAGTTGTCGCTGTGGCATCATCCGAGGGATACTGTTCCCTGACCAGCTTGATATTCCAGGCCGTGTGTGGGATGTTTGTGGTAGCGAGCTCTACCTCATGGTGGCTAGATCGCGTGTTTTCTGGGAAGGTCAACCAAGCATTGTAAGTTTCCTCAGGAAAGTCAGTTGGGTGTCACGGAGATAGCTGACGGAGTGCTGGTGCATAGGTCTGAGTGAGAGTCCCATTATCCAGACAGTCCTTCAGTTGAGAGTCCATCGCCCGAGATGATGGGCGCGTCCAGGGTATTTCGAGGTTTGTGGATCTTGGGTAGTAGATAGAATAGCATGGTCGGGCGCTTAAAGGGTCATGGATTTGTTCGGATGTTAAGTGTACGGAGTCATGGTTCCTGGAAGTAGATGTGCAGTTTCTTAGTGTACTCCTCAGTAGGATCTGAGGATGGGCCTGTAGAATTTAGTATGGAAGAGTTGTCTGGTGCCTCCTTTTGCTTTGGATAGGCGACCTGTTCCATGGGATGACAACAGCGCTCCTTATAGCCTCCTTGATAGACAATGCTCATGGGTGGTCTGAGGCTAGTGGATGGCATTGCGTTCTGCACGACATTAGGCTATGAGGCAAGCAATGTGATTTTTCCACGATTTCTGCCGCTTGCACGTCAGGCGGAAGCATTCATGTATATGCCAGAACTGTCATTTTCGACCCTCCAGGAGGAGTCCACGTAGGACGTTCCTCTTCCTTGCTGTTGGTTGGGATGAGTGTGTATCCAGTGCACTGCTTCGTTGTTCTGTCCTGGAAGTATTCTTTAGTCGGAGACAGCGAAGTACGGCTTCAGATCGCCACGAACTGGATTCATGTTGTGGGGTTGGCAGCGGCAGGAGAGAGTCCCCGAGATAGGACAGACTTTCTTCTTGCTGAAGTGTCTGTAGCTTGGATAGATGAGATATTGGGTGAGTTCAGGAGGTACTACGGTTGTGTCCCATGTGCGATGTAGAGCTTTAGACAGCTTACAGTCCTTTTCCTTTGTAGAGAGTGAAGTGAGTGATGTAGATCCATGTCTTATTTTAGTGAAGCCAATTTCTGGATTTTTATGGAAGTTTGGTTATTAATGAAAGTCTCCAGGTTGGAGAGCTCTTTTTTGATGTTTTCCTGTTTGCTGTATAAGATGCTGATCAGGTGGTTCCTCAGTTTCTTTGATAGATTGAAATGTTAAGTTCCTTTGTGACAGATGTGTCATGTTGCAGGGAAAAATAATACTTAGTCATTAATTTCCCCTCTAATTAAGCAAAAGGGGTGTAATATGTTCATTAAGAAGATGCCATGTGCAAAGGTGCCCGCCTCAGTTGTGTTATGCTACTCCCAAGCACATGTTAAATTTTTTGTGAACCATATGGAATGATTTCAGGTTCAGTGCTCAAAAACAAAGGGTCACGAAAGAGTAATAAAAGGTACTTAAACTATGAATATGAATAATTAGGTAGAAATCAAATTAACTGGAGTGATAAGCCTTTCAGGCAAATCACTCATGTACCCATTAGAAATATTGAAAACTTTTAAAATTATTTACTACTGAACATTATCTCCTACACTACAATTTCTTTAACACTTGGAAAAATATGCCTTTTGAATTTCTCTCTTTCCTCTTCTGATAAGTCTCTGGGTTTAGGAGCCAAATACTGGGCTCATGTAAGTCAAAATCCAGTAAGAAGCTATCTAAATGTTAAGATATCCTGTAAGGTAAATGTGAAATTGTTTTTGATCTGATTCTGCAGCCAGCTACCTAGAATCCTCCCTAAGAATGTTGGGAGATTTTTATGTGGAATAACTGCAGAATTAGTCCTCTAAAGTAGAAATCTCTTGATCCAAAGATAAGCAGCTTGGAAAAGCCAGCTCTCAGATCAACTGTATTTTGTAGTTTCATAATTTCTTCTGAGGCACTCACACAGGACTTTCCCTTCTGATCTTCTCCCCACAGAGCAGGAATGGCTAAGTGGAGTTCTTGTAGGTGAGCCTGGACAATCTGCTGAATTTCTGCACTGTGTGGCCCACTGAACCCCTAGGATGTCCTTCTCTGTGTCTGAAGTTAGAGCCCAGCAACACATTCATTTTGAAGTGTTGTGTACTCCATGTCTGCAGCACCCTGGCATCCAATAAAAGATGAAGTGCTGAGCATGGACACATCACAGACCCAGCTGGGATCAAAGTTCAACTTTTAAGGTAGGTAGATATTTCTAGGGCATTGCTGCAGGGAAAATAACTTCTTGGTGAGCAAGAGATACTGTTGGAAAACTAGGCATGAACCTCCCTTTGACAAACACTCCAGCTCTACTTTGCTGTCAGAAACCTCTTTTATCGTTTTAAGAATCTTATTTAACTTAATGTTGGCCTTTGACTGGAGCTGGTAAAATTTTTCTGAATATTAATTTTTTTCAATGAAAGCCAAAGACGGATCTTTGCAATATTTATTGTGAAAAACATTCCCATTTTTCAGTCTGCTCCTCCACTGATGATATTATAACAGAGACATTTGGCTCCTCAATAGGACTCTTCTGGTATTCTTGCTGCAGACAATCTGAATACTGCTAGAAACACATGGGTAATCTTCAGTTCATAAAAAGCCTCATCATAAAGAAGGGGGAGAGTGGTTTTGTCATTTTAAATGTTGATCAAATGCCTGATTCTATCTGACATTTTCCCCTTACTCCCTTGTTTTCAAAACATTTTATTCTATTGTATAAAAGAGAAAATTTTAACTGCACTACATATACATACCGTGTGTGTGTGTGTGTGTAAACTTATCCATAGTTCAATATTTGTACTTGCAATGAATTTGAGCAGCAAAAGCTCTCTTTGGGCCTGATCTTGCACAATTAACTTTGCCCACTTGAGTAATTCCATTTCCCTGTGATATTTCATATGTGAAAGGGGGCTTAGCATATAAAGACAGTGTGTATTTATCAACCGAAGAACTTCAGCTGGTGTCACCTGGTGCCGTCTGTGATAGAATGTGCTGTGCCCTCAGGCTTCTGGGATGGTTGGCAGCATGGACAAGATAGGAAGCCATTGATGTCTCAAGCTGAAGAAGAAAGGGTTAAAGAGATGTGAATCAGCTGAGGCTCATTAGCAACCTGGAAATACAGCCTGAAGCAATTATAAGTTAAAGGAAAGAGGCTGGTAGGACTGTATCAACATCCAAGCTGCTATCTGAGGGAAAGGAGTACCTTTATGAGTCTCTTCAAGGATTGTTTGGGTTTTTTTTCCTTCTAGAGGAAAAAAAAAACAATTTAACACCTATATTTTCTTGCCTTTTTGGATCAAGCAGGCTGATTTGCAGATTATATTTTGATTCTCTTCTGATTTTTATCTCACTTCAGAAGCAAGATGATCATGGTTCCTCTTGGCTTTCACTCAGAGGAAGAGATCCAGAGATTGTGTCTACTTTCCACTCCATCAATCTCTCATGGTTGAATTTAGTCCCTTCTAAAGGGAAAGAAACCAGGAGTCATGGTTATGAAGAACTATTGAAAATGTAGCTGTACTCTGGGTTTTTTCTAGAGGAAAAATGATGATTCTGGGAGTTAGGAGGTGAAGCAATCTCTGGAGGAAAGGAGCATGTACTATTGTCTTAGTACAGGGCATGATACTGGAACTGAAAGGTTAGGGGCAGACTTAGCTTTTTTGTCCTGTACTGAAGAATGGAATGTTTGTATTAGCAGCAGAGACTACCTGTATCCCCACTGCATTAACTCAAGCATCAGCAGCACACAAGCCTCAACCCTGACAGACCAGGTAGCTCAAGTTTAAAGCACCACTTAACTCGAGCTAGAGACTTGGTTATGAACAGGAGTCTGGGTAGGTCCAGCACTTGAGTTATACCTCTACCTAACATGACAGCGAAGACCAGACCTTAATATAAAAGATAGCAGCTGATTTGGGGCTTGCTGCATACCAGATGGTTAACTTTGATTAATGGTAACTGTGGAGTAAACTATGCAGATTCCCCCTACATGGTGATGCTAGATTAATCCATTTGAATTCTTAGTTTAGTAAACACTTAAAATGAGAACAGCAATTTTGTTCTGCATTTTCTTTTCTCAAATAGGGGATGAAGTGTGAACAAATAAAACAGGGCTAGAGGAAGGGATTAAAGTGATTGATTCAGTAGCGTATCCCCAGTAATTCTCTGGAAAGGTCCAAAACATTGTGGTAGATAAAACATAAGTAACCTTTAGTGGCATAGGATCTGGTTGTGTGATATAATTTTCAACTGCCGTTACTAGTATGTTAAGGTCCAAAATATGAACTTCATTAAATCTGAATCACTGGACACATTCATTACAAATCATTACAAATTATTGATCTTGCTGTCATTTCTAGAAATAGAAGAAACTGGAAAATATATATAATAATTTCACAAGCCCTGAAAGCTCGTGACATGTTTTCAAGATATTATAATTTAGTCATTTGAATCACAAAATGTTAAAATTTGAAAAGCACAGCAGATTGAACACTTTTAAAACATAAATAGATTATTTTGAAATTCAAGAAGATGCAAATGTACTGCCACAGTGTTTTGCAAAGTATCATATAGCATTTTTTTAAGGAATACACTTTAAAATATTGTAAATTTTTAATGAAGACATTAACCATGGTAAAAGCCACAATAATTTTACATATATTTTCAATATACTTACTAAAGTCCTTGATATTTTTTTCATCAAAATATTTTAACAATAAAAAATGGCTTTTGACCACAAGGATGATCTTCATATAATTTTCCTTCTGGTCAAAATTTTCCAATTTTTTTTTAACTCAAAACACAGAAACTGAAAAATGTTCAGCTTTGGACATATATATGTGACAAATTGATATTTTTACAAACAAAGATTTTAAAAAATCCTGATCAAATGTAGCAGTCAACACTACAATAGGGTGTGTGTGTGTTTGTGTACAAAATTTGTCAAACATCATTTTAAAAAATATAAAATCAAAACTATTTTGAAAATATTTTGGTTTTCAATTTCTCACAAAATTATTTGATATTTTTCTACCATCTATAACATTTGAGGTCCCTTGTTAATGTCTCACTATAACTCAGGGATCGGCAACCTTTGGCCTGCGGCCTGCCAGGTTTGTTTACCTGCCACATCCGCAGGTTCGGCCGATTGCGGCTCCCACTGGCCACAGTTTGTCATCCCAGGCCAATGGGGCGGCCAGCACATCTCTCGGCCCACGCGACTTCCCGTAGCCCCTATTGGCCTGGGACAGCGAACCGTGGCCAGTGAGAGCCATGATCAGCCAAACCTGCAGATGCTGTAGGTAAACAAATCAGCCCAGCCCACCAGGGGGCTTACCCTGGTGAGCCACATGCCAAAGGTTGCCAATCCCTGCTATAACTAATCTTTCCACTATAAAATATCCTGCATTATATTTTCTTGTGATTAATGAGAAAAACCACGTTTCTCAATGATAGGAGACTTATTATTACTATCAAGACAAATTTTATGCAGCTTTAGAGAGTCATTCCCGAGTCTGTGTGACCTACAGTATTCATGTGCCATTGCTATCCTAAAACCAGATCCTGCAAACTGTGAGTATTGACACAGAGGTCAAAAGGGACCATTCTGTGATCATCTAGTCTGACCTCCTGCATATTGCAGGCCACAGAACTTTACCTACTCCAGAAACTTCCCCCTAACCTCTGGCTGAGTTACCAAAGTCATCAAATCATGGTGCAAAGACTTCAACTTACAGAAAATACACCATTTATGCTAGTTTAAACTTGCAAGTGACCTGTGCCCCATGCTACTGAGGAAGGCAACCCCCCACCCGCCAGGTTTCCTGCCTATCTGATTCTAGGGGAAATTTCTTGCTGACCCCAAATATGGTGATCAGTTAGACCATAAGCAGGTGGGCAAACCCACCAGGCACATACCTGGGAAAGAATTATCTGTAGTAACTCAGGGTTTGGCCACACTTGCAGCTGTACAGCGCTGGGAGTTAAAACTGTCTTCCTATAGCTGTGTAGGGAAAGCGCTGCAGTGTGGCCACAATGACAGCTACCAGCGCTGCAGTGTGGCCACATTTGCAGCATTTGCAGCACTGTTGGGAGTGGTGCATTATGGGCAGCTATCCCAGCGTTCAAGTGGCTGCAATGTGCTTTTCAAAAGAGGGGGGTGGGGTTGAGTGTGACAGGGAGCGTGAGGGAGACAGAGAGAGTGGAATTTTGGAGCCCACACTGTGTCAGCAGCTGCCTTGCAAATTCTGACCACTTCCCCCACCCCTCTCTCATTCACTGTTAAATGCAAATAGCCTTCAGACCAGATAAGCAGCTGCTCCGTGGGACTCCCTGTCCCTCCCCGCCCCCCGGGCTGTTTCTCTTCTCAAGCAAACACTAGCTGTGCACATTCCCTGCCTGCCTCTGCTCAAGCAAACAATTGCTGTGTTTGTTTTTTAGATAAGCAGCTCCGGGAGCCCCGAGTTCACAACAAAACAAAGAGAGACATCATAACAAATCAGAGAGTTCTTTAGTTAAAAGCATTATGGGAAAATTCTGGAAGTCAGTTACCGCGTAGTAAGATTAATCACTATTTGCACTGGCACTCCAGCGCTGCAGTACCAGCGCTGTTCTCTTTATTCCTGTTGTCTATGTGGAGTACAACCAGCGCTGTAGACAGGGAGATACAGCGCTGTATGTGCCTTACCAGTGTGGACGGGGAGTAAGTTGCAGGGCTGTAAAGCCACTACCAGTGCTGCAACTCTCCAGGGTAGCCAAGGCCTCACAGCCCTCCCCATCTACTGTCCCTTCTCCAGCAGTTGGCAGTAGCCAATGGGCCACATGCCATTGTAGGCAATCTCACCATACCATCCCCTCCATAAACATATCAAGGTCAGTCTTGAAGCCAGCAAGGATTTTTGCACCTACTGTTCCCCTTGGAAGGCTGTTCCAGAACTTCATTCTTCTGATAGTTAGAAACCTTGGTCTAATGTCAAGCCTAAACTTGTTGATGGCCAGTTTACACATATTTGTTCTTATGTCCACATTGGCACTTAACTTAAATAACTCTTCTTCCCTGGTATTTATCCCTGTGATGTATTTATAGAAAGCAATCATATCTTCCCTCAGCCTTCTTTTGGTTAGGCTAAACAAGCCAATCTCTGAGTGTCCTCTCTTAATATAGCTTTTACATTCCTGAGCTCATTTTAGTAAACCCTCTCTGCACCAGTTTCAGATTGAATTCTTCTTACATAAACATGGGAGACCAGAATTGCACAGAGTATCCAGATGAGGTCTCATTAGTGCCTTGTACAATGGTACTAACAGTTCCCTATCTCTACTGGAAATACCTTGCCTGATGTATCCTAGGACTGCCTTAGCCTTTTTCAAGGCTGCATCACATTGGCATCTCATAGTCACCCTGTGATCAATCAATATACCCACATCTTTCTCCTCCTCTGTTGCTTTCAGCTGATACATCCCCAGCTTATAGCAAAAATTCTTATTAGTTCCTAAGTGCATGAATTTGCACTATTAAATTCCATCCTATTTCTATTACTCCAGTTTTCAAGGTCGTGCAAATTAATCTGCTGTTTGTTTGTTTTTGGTAAGAGGCTCTAGTTATTTTGACATGCCAAGCCCATTAGCGCTCTTGATCATGCTCAGCTTCTAAAGGTCCAGTACAGTGTCAGAGTGGATAGAGGCACACAGACCAGATTGGTGAGTTACAGGTGATGATCCAAATGGATAAATTATTTGCAGAAAGGGTTGATTCAGAAGATGATACAAGCCTTTTGACCTGACTTCAAGTAGGCTGGTAAATTAGGAGTACTACCAGCAAAAGGAAAACAGAAAGCGCCCATCTCACTAGCCTGGCTTGTCTGGAAACTGAGTTGGGTTAGAGGCAGCTATTTCTACTCACTGCTACTAAACTGGCAGAATTGTAGACTAATAGGGATGGAGAATCCAAGTGTATTTTGCACAGACTACAAGCCTGGCCATCTTTGATTTCATACTTAGGGTGATATCCTTTGGAGGAGTATTTTGCACTTGGCGGTCAGCTGTCTCCTCAGTCATAGCCAAACTCAGTCCTGGTCTAAACTTTAAACTTATACCAGCAAAGCTAGTTTGGTTAGTGGTTTTTGTGGTTTTTTTGGTTTTGTTTACTGACTTTGCTATGCCAGTACAAATCCTAGTGAATACACAATTATACTGTCATAGAAGTGTTTTGCTGCCATAGGTTGGGGAGGAGGTGTAAACTATTCTGGCAGAAGCACTTTTATGCTAGCATATGCTACATCTGCACTTGGAGGGTTTACTGGTATAACTATACTGGTATTGTTTTGTCAACAAAATTTTTCTAGTATAGACAAGGCCTCAACTTATTATTAAGGAAAATCAATAAATTATGGTATGGTATTGCCACCCTTACTTCTGTACTGCACTTCTGCTGCCCACAGAGCTGAGCTCTCAGTTAGCAGCTGCCACTGTCCAGCTGCCCAGCTCTGAAGGCAGCAGCACAGAAGTAAGGGTGGCATGGTATGGTATTCCCATCCTTACTTCTGTGCTGCTGCTGGCAGGGCGCTATCTTTAGAGCTGGCTGCCCAGCTAACAGCAGCTGCTCTCTGGCCACCCAGATCTGAAGGCAGTAAAGAAATAAGCGTGACAATACCATAATCTCCCTAAAATAACCTTGTGACACCCCCTCCCCCCTGCATCTCACCTTTGGGTCAGGACCCCCAATTTGAGAAACGCTGGCCTCCCCTGTGAAATCTGGATAACACAGGGTAAAAGCACACAAGATTAGATTTCATGGGGGAAGACCAGATTTCATGGTCCTTGACACGTTTTTCATGGCTATGTATTTGGTAGGGCCCTATTTATAGAACAGCACACCTTGCAGGAGGATGCCAGGTTATCAGAATTCCAGGAGGTATTGGTTAGACTATTGGAGGGGTAATCTTAATCAGCGCTATTAACAGTGATCAAGGGAAGATTCAAATAGGACTTGGAGTTTAGGGATCAGGAAATGTATTGTTTAACAGACCTGTTGCTTGGTTAAACCACATTCCTTGCAGTGCCAGTGGGGTAATCTATACATGTTTATCGTGTGTGTGTATGCACACATGTAAAATGGCAATATTCTTATTCTAAAAATCTATGATGTGGAAAATAACTATATATAAAATGTTCCGCTTTTTGCAAACTAGGATCTTTCTCTGGTTGCAAGTATTTCTTTTTCACACAGCTCTTGTAGCTCTATTAACAGGTGCTCAGCGTTATGCAAAAGTTTCAGAAACGCAGGCATAGGCCTAATCTTGCTGTCATTGAAATGATAAAACTCCAATGGCAAAAGAATAAAATTCCACATTAGTGCTATTATTTAACCTTTGATAGATTACTATTCATTTGCATGGTGCATTAGAAAGGGAGGAAAGATATTAAGTGCATTGAGCTACACCACTTTACACCACCTGAAGGTTTGGCTCAGTTATGTCCCATGGTACTACCAGATTTTCTCAGTGAAGATCGTATTAACATTTTCCAAAGACCAGATTCTGCTATCATCATACTCGGTAGTACTTTACTAAATGAAATTAATCTATGTGTATAAAGTAGTACTCAATTGAGAAAAGGTGGTGGAATTTGACCCTAAATGAGTAAGAGATCTTTGAAGTCAGCACCCCAATGGTCTACTCTTTCTTTCAGTCTGGAATAAGAGACTGAACTTCTTTTGTTCTCTTTTGGTGTTTTTAGATCTGAGCTGAGTCCAGGACTGTCCAAAAATGTACACATTGTCAATTGCTTCATTGAGATCAATATTGAAAGCAAGCAATGCCAGTTTCCTTCTCTTCAGATGATTAAGGCAATCTCATGTCACAGAAACTGAAGCCAAGCTGTTGTTCTTTGAAAAAAATGTATGTCTAATGAAATCAAACTCAATCATTTTTGAATATTAAAGCACACACTAAGATGATGTAGGGAGAAAGGAAAAAAGTATACTCAAAGTAAACAGAAATGAGTATTGCACAATTGGTTCCATGTCAAAACTTTTTGAAAAGAATACATTTTCTTCAGGAGAGAATTGTCCACTTAATATTTTAAAGACTCAGTAAAGTGATGGGTCACTGCTTTTACTAGGCATTCTGCCAATTTCTTGATGCATGCATTCAGTCAGTCTTGCTAATCAACTCTTCAGCCCCCTCAGTGGTTCATCACTAACTTAGCCATCTGTTACTGCGGACTGAAAAATCCCAGAGTGACTAATCTTTCACTCTAATCACTATTTAGAAAAAAAAATGGTTTTATTCCTAGCTCAATTTTAGCTGAATCTCAACTTTTGCCAGCGCTGTGGGCTTTGGCCTGCATTCTGTTGTAAAAAAAAGTTAAATCAGCACTGATTGAATATTACAAGACCTAATATTTTGACCTCCATAGTAAAGTCACAAGGTATACAGTTCATGCTTTTTATTAGAGGCATTCTTTCCTCAGTAGTTGTATATGTACTGATTCCAGCAAACTCAGCATTCTGGAAAGCTTTTTCTGAAAAAAGAATAGCATCTATCTAAAACATTTATGAATAAATATAACTAATTATGCCTTACATTAGATTTGAATAATTTATGCATAACTTGTTCCTGCTGCTTCTTTTAAGAGAATTTTCCATGTTTGTTAAAGTTAATAGGGTGAGATTTGCAAAAAGGATTTTTAAATGGAAGTTTGGTGTCTAATTTCCTTAGGCACTTTATTAAATCCCAGCCCAGATTTTTTCACTTAGAGACTAAAGTTGTTTGTCCAGAGAAGAAATACAGGATGCCCCATGTCAAAGAAGCTTCCCCGTGTAACTGTATCTTGCAAACCTGTCCTGGAGGAGCCTGATAGGGTAATTCTGTTTCCAAGTCTGTTCAGTCCTGACCTCTTTGGTGAGACTACAGATAAGGGTGCCAATTAGCGTCAATTGTGATGAAGGTTTTGTGTTGTGGTCAGCAGTCCAGCAGGAAATGAACTGAGATCATCAATAAAATTCATGCAGTCTACAGAATAGCCATCAGACACATGTGGATAACTTTTGGTTACATAATTATTACCAGCCTGGGATGGATTTCCATTGGCAATTTAGAAGTGGAATGTTCAGTGTACTGAGGCCCAGATCCACAAAGGGACTTAGACAATGAAATGATGAGCTTTGCAGTGCCTAACATTTAGGCACCTAGAAAATCATGGGGACAACAGTGGAATCCACAAAGCCTCAACTAGGCACCTAAGCTCCTATCCAAGGAATAGACAACTGAGAATGTGATCCACAAAGCAAACATGCTAGCAGGGAAGCCACCCAAGCGAGCCAATGGGAGATGCTGACCAGAGGGGCGTGTACTCCTCTCTCCTCCAGGCTGCAGGGAGGTGCCTATCTCAACTTAGTGAAAGAAGACAGATGTTCGGTCACATTTGGGACCTGATCTGGTAGGCATGCTCTAAGATGATCTAATTTCAAGGCTGGTATTTAGGATACTTACCAGAAAGATGGCAGATCCCTGTTCAACTTGAACCAGGAATCTCCCCCCACTATAAATACCCTACCCGTGAAGCTAAGATTATAGTGGAGAGCCATCTTCTCAACCCACCCCCCTGCCCACTCTTTTGTGTGAACTCACCGTAAGGGCAGGATCCACTAGGCAGTTCTGAGCATGCCCACAAGATCACAATTTAGGTGACCAGATGCCTATCTTTCCCCGTTTATGAATCATTCTGGGGTTCAGGCAAGATACAGGTCCCTCGAATAAGGCTACTGTGCACATGCCCAGTGTCAAAAACTTAGATGCCAAGTTTAGGTACCTACAGAATTAGAAGACAACTAATCAGGAATTTTGTGGATTGCAGTGGCATCTAAAAATGCGTCCTAGGTGCCTAAAAACAGGACTTATGTGCCTAAATACCTTTGTGGCTTGTACCCTACCTTAGTACTGCAAAAACAATGCTCCACCCATTCATTCATGTTCTAATAGCTGATTGATTTGACCATGCTCATACTTCTTATTTATTAATTATGGAAATGTATTTCAAAATGTTTCTATTTGCATGATTGTCCATTCCTCAGGAAAAAAAAACTATATTTGTTTGTCAACATAAGTAGTCCTGCATAAATTGGAGTAGTTGTTATTAATCATTTATTACTTAATTATCCTGTTTGAAAAGTTTCAGTTGTTCAGTCGGGGGACAGAAACAATACCCAGACGGGAACCTTTATGCCTTCACATATTTGTGGGTTAGGGATGTGGTTTTGTGAGAACCACTACAAAAATGTTGATTCCTGGAAACTTCGGAGGTAGATTCTGCTAATACAATTACTTTTTGCACTTAACTTACCATGACAAGTATAGGCCTGATGGTGGGTCACACTTTATGCTCACACAGAGGGGCATATGTTGGGTGGAAAGTAGTGTAAGGAGATGGGAAAAAGCTTCTTCAGAACCACTGCTCCCTCTTCAAAGCAAGTTGGTAGGTAGAAATGGGAAGGGGGTAGAGCCTTGGATCTAAACCCAATGAACTGGGCAATGCAGCTGTGAGATATGTTATTCCAGGTATAGAGCTAGTGCAGGGTATGTTCTAACCCACATAATCCAGCAGCAAGAAATTGGGAGGCAGATTGTGACTTGCTGAGCTATCGCTGAGGTAGTCTAACAATGCACTCCCTCATACCTGGGGCTTGTGTCAAAGTCACAATTTAGCCCATAATTGCCGGAATAATTATTACATCAGTCCTATCATGGTAGAGGAACTTATGTATTTCTTGAGGTAATTGACTGGATGCTGAGTGTCTGGGATTTCTGGTGCTAGTTAAATCCTACACTCTTCTACTTAAAAAAATAGACGATAGGGGAAAAAAAGAAAGACCTTAAATAAATTGATGTGTGCTGTCACTTGAGCCTACTAAAAGGTTTGAGCACATTTAGCTAATGTCAGTTTTAGATGCGATCTTTCTGCTCAGTGTACAGCACTGAAAAGGCCCCATAATGCTCTAACACTGAAAGGATGACTTTAAATTAAGCCAGAAAGAGAAATGTCTCAAGATAACAGCAAGCATGCAGACACGATATATAAACACTGTGAAAGCTGTGACTCCCACTATGTTGAAACTGAGTGTCATTGTTCTTTAAGTTTCTAGAAACTGAAGAAAATGAGATCAAGATGCATGTGCCCATACATTTTCATGGGATTATGGGAGCTACCTATCAGACTCCAGGAAGAATAGAACTCTTTGTCTTGTAAGGGGCTTGTGTTTAGGGTGACCAGATGTCCTGATTTTATAGGAACAGTCACGATTTTTGAGCCTTTTTCTTATACAGGCTCCTGTTACCCCACCCCACTGGTCCTGATTTTTCAAACTTGCTGTCTGGTCACCCTACATGTGTTGCACATGCATCTCCAATTTTAATGTGCAAATCAGCTTGAATGGGTTAATATAAACAGTGTGAGTGAACCTCTGGACTCATTGAAATCTATGGCAAAACTCCCATTGGTTCTGATGAGGCAGAATTTTGACCTGTTAATGAAGTTCTTGAGCAAAACATTTTAGTTCATTGTGAAACAATTTTTATTTTGATTGTACTTTAATGGACATGGTTCACTAACAGAGAGCAATGTTAGTACAGTACTAGCATTATAGACAAGGTAAAGCAGTGAGCTTATCACTCGTTACTGTGTCTGCTACTTAACAGCACTGGGTGATCTCAGCCCCAGTTCTCAGAGTGAAAATGTTTTTTCAACCAAAAGGAAAATTTTGCCCCAAAAAATCAGTTTGGGAGAAAGTTTTCAGGTTTTAGTTAGAACCCATGGGAACACAGGGTGGAGGGATAGCTCAGTGGTTTGAGTATTGGCCTGCCAAACCCACAGCTGTAAGTTTACTCCCTGACAGAGCCACTTAGGGATCTGTGGCAAAATCAGTACTTGGTCCTGCTACTGAAAGCAAGGGGCTGGACATGATGACCTTTCCAGTTCTGTGAGATAGGTATATCTGCATATATAGATGAAATTTCCTCAAAATATTCATTTTCATCAATGCTACATTTTTTTCTGGAGATATTTCATTGCCAATGTACACTTTTTTGAAAAAGGCGTATTCTATCCAGGTTTAGGGCTCAAAGACAGAGGCTTTCTTGCTACACAGAGACTAGTAGACTTTAAACACCTCTTCCTAAAAAAAAAAAGGAAAAAAATTTTTTTTTGCTCTTTCAATTAAAATTTGAACTGGCTAAAAGCTCACAAGTCCATTTTGTGCCAATTCCAATCTATGGCATCTTTCAAGGTTTCAGAATTCTTCATTCCCTATTTTACAGATGGGAAGACTAAAGCCCAGTCTACACTACAGCTGCCAGTTGATCTTATGCTACTCAATTTGAGTTACATTTGTAGCATAACTCAAGTCAATGTAGCTTAGATATACTTACCGCGGGGTCCACACTATGCTATGTTGACGGAAGACGCTCTCCTGCTGACATTGCTTCCACTTCTCGTTCAAGTGGAATACAGAAATTGATGGGAGAGTGCTTTCCCATCGATTGAGTATCTTCACTAAACCCACTGAATCAATGCCGCTGCATCAAGTATAGCAATGCCAATTTAGCTCCATAGTGAAGACAAACCCTAAAATACAGAATGGTTAACTTGCCCAAAGCCATAAACCAAAGATATGTTAGGGATTAGATTCAAACCCTCATCACCTGATTTCTAGTATTACAGATGTTTCTTCTACAAAGCATTAGAGTCAAGTGGGTGAATGCCTTGGTTCATCAGTGCGTATATTCTACACATTATTTGGAGAAACCTTAAGTGTCGAGTATTAAAACCAAAGAATTAGTTATGGGAAAACACTGGACAGAAAGGGAGGTACTTCAATAACTATTGAAGAAACACACTTTTAATTTAAAATCTATGGTAGCGTATTTGATTTTTTTCTGGTTTATATATTGTGCCTTCCAAAAAGCTTAAGTACATGTAATGAAAGCACTTTATACAAAATGAACCCAAGCTAACATAATGTCTTGTAAACCACTCCCCAACGCCTAAGACCCTACCAATTCACCCCTGCTGCTTGTTAAAAGTTCAGTAAATAGGCTCTACAGCGTGAACTGAAGGTCAACAAATTTGAGTTCTTTTAAAGCGGAATTGGCTGAGTTGGCTTCCCACTGATAAAAGCCTGCCACTAGGCCAAACTTGCAAATCTGGGGCCTTTCGATCAAATGCCTTACCTGACGCTGAATGCCATGGTATATCACAAAACAAAAGGAAGCCTTTCAGACACACAGCCCAAAAATGCAGCCTAATAACATTACCTTTGCTAAAATGTAATATATAATATAATGGCTTCTAAAAGCAAGTGCAGCAAGGAGAAGTGTGTGCCTTTGTTTTGTGAGAAAAATATTTTCTTATATTGAAAATTTGCCTTGGTTTATGAGACCGCTGTAATACAAACTATTCACACAACATTATCACACTGATAGCTCTTAGCAGAAATTCTCCAGGATTTTATTATTTAAAAGTTCTTTATAATACAAGAATATTTCATTTGCAATTCTTCAAAATACTAAGATTCTTCAGGACACTTCTGTAGGCAAACATCACATAAGGACTATTATCTTCAGCACTATTATCTTCAGATCTGGGATAGTGACAGAAGTCACAATCCTGCAAAGCATGATCACAAAATGGTTTCAATTAGGGCTGTCAAGCGATTAAAAAAATTAATTGTGATTAATTGCATGTGTAGCGGGGTGAACACCTGCTCCAGTCCGGAAGGGGTTAGAAAAGCCCTGCAGAGGGCTGGGGCTCGGCAAGGGAGTAAAACCCCAGCTGACTGGGGGAAGTGGCTGCAGCTGGGGTATGCCCCAAGTTAAGCAACTGGGCCAGGGAAACCAGAGGGATGAGTCTCACTCTGACTTGAGAGGGAGACAGGCCTGGTTGCTGGGGAACTCACCCTGCAGACCTAAAGGGAGGCAGGCCTGAGGAAATGCTGTAGGAGCTGGGAATCCCTAGGCCAGCAACTCCCCGGGCTGCGGGGCCTAGTTCTAGGCCTCCTAGGTATTGGGCTTGCAAAGGGGCAGGTGGAGGGTAGGTAGAGGCAGCCAGTCCAAATCCTGTGTTGCCTGTGATGATTGACTGATAGACTGCAGTCTGCCCCAGGGCGTGGGGGCTAAACAGAGACTGTCAGTAGCCATGGCTGAGGTGATGTGAGTATAGGGGGTAGAGGTTCCCCTGGGGTGGTGAAACCCAATAAGACTGTGGGGTACTGCAGGAGGCAGAACCCTGAGATAAGGGCACTGGGGTTCTGAGGGGGACACGGGCCAATGGCAAGCAGATCACCGGCCTGCAGAGGGTGCTCCTGGGTCAAAGAGCTAATTCCTGAGGATGACCAGCAGGAGGCACCACGGGGTTGAGTCTGCAGTGTGATTAAAAAAATTGTGATTAATTGCACTATTAAACTATAATAGAATACTATTTATTTAAATATTTTGGATGTTTTCTATATTTTCAAATATATTTATTTCCATTATAACAGAATACAAAGTGCTCACTTTATTTTTATTACAAATATTTGCACTATAAAAACAAAAAATTCTATTCTTGAATTCACCTAATACAAATACTGTAGTGTACTCTCTCTATCATGGAAGTTGAACTTGCAGATGTAGAATTATGTACATAAAAATCTGCATTAAAAATAAAACAATGTAAAAACTTTAGAGCCTACAAGTCACTCAGTCCTATTTCTTGTTTTGCTAATCACTCAGACAAACAAATTTGTTACATTTGCAGGAGATAATGCTACCTGCATCTTGTTTACAATGTCACCTGAAAGTGAGAAAAGGCATTCACATAGCACTGTTGTAGCCACCGTCGCAAGATATTTACATGCCAGATGCGCTGAAGATTCATATGTCCCTTCATGCTTCAACCACCATTCCAGAGGACATGCATCCATGTTGATAAGGGGTTCTGCTCAATAACAATCCAAAGCAGTGCGGTCTGATGCGTGTACATTTTCATCATCTGAGTCAGATATCACCGAAGGTTGATTTCATTTTTTAGTGGGTCAGTTCTGTAGTTTCTGCATCAGCGTGTTGTTCTTTTAAGACTTCTGAAAGCTTCTCTCTCAGATTTTGGAAGACACTTCAGATTCTTTAACCTCGGGTTAAGTGCTGTAGCTATCTTTAGAAATCTCACATTGGTACTTTCTTTGTATTTTGTCAAATCTGCAGCGAAAGTGTTCTTAAAATGAACATGTGCTGAGTCGTCATCCAAAACTACTATAACATGAAATATATGACAGATGTGGGTAAAACAGCGAGGAGACATACAATTCTCCCCCCAAGGATTCAGTCAAAAATGTAATTGGTGCATTAATTGTTTTTAATGAGCATCATCAGCATGGAAGCATGTCCCTGCTGGTGGGTCAATGCAGCATGAGGGGCTTGAAATTTTAGCATTCTGACTTGTAAATTTGTAATGCTGGCTACAAAAGTTCATGTGAACACATGTTCTCACTTTTGATGCATTGTAAAAACGAGTGGGCAGCAATTACTTCTTGAATATAAACACTGGGTTTGATCTAGTGATTGGCCTGAACAGAGTAGGATGAGTGGATTGTAGGCTCTGAGTTTCGCATTGTTTTGGTTTTGAGTGCAGTTTACATAACAAAAAAAACTCTACATTTTGTAAGCAGCACTTTCACCTGATTAAAGAGATTGCAGCTACAGTACTTGTATGAGGGATTGAAAAACTGTATTATCATTTTACAGTGGTAAATATTGTAATCAAATATATAATATAAAGTGAGCATGTAAACTTTTTGTTTTCTGTGTTGTATTGAAATAAATATATTTTTAATGTTAGAAAACATAAAATATAATAGAATAAATTGGTATTCTATTATTTAAACAGTATTTAAACTATTATTATGATTAATTTTTTTATTAATTGCAACAAAATAATGCAATTAATCGACAGCCCTAGTTTGAATGTTTCTCTTGTATTGAAAACTGGTATGAGCCCAGTGGATTTCACTGTGATGGAGCTGAACTTAAAGTAATTGTTTGGCGTAGGTATTGGGAAAGGAGGGGAAATTTAAATCCAAACAGTTTTTTTGTCGAGTAATTTATCTGAAGAATTGAGAATTGTCATGCTCATAGCTTTAAGGGAGCCCTGAAGAATAGAAGTAACTGTATTTGACTTTAGATCACTCTTGTTCGACTCCGCATTGATAATATTTTTCAAGTTGCCATCTTAAAAATGCAGATTTATTTAAACCATTTTCAATAGCTCATATCTTTTCAATGTCTCTATTGTACTTGCGACCATTTGCATCATTTAATTTACAAATGTTTCCCTCTGATGCAGTCCCCCAAGTGAAAGATAATGTAGATAATACTGTGCTATTAGTATATCAGGGTACTTAATATAAATTCACATTTGGTCACTTTTAATTTGTGCCAAAGTAAGTCTAATTTCTGCTTTTTTTTTAAAGGTTTTTTTTTTCTGCTTAAGTAAACATATTTTTTCCAAACCAATGCAAGAAATTACTGTAAAATTGCAATATCTAAGACATTTTTAGTGCAAAATATTCTACTCATAGAAGTAGAGGTTGTTTTTTTTCTTTTGTGTAAAAGGCAGAATCAACGCAATACTTTGCGTGTCAGCATTGTAAAGTTCTTGTTAACAACCAATATTTAAAAGTAACTAAATATGTACAATAAATGAGAAACTACAACGCTTAGACAAATAACACACATTCCATACAGAATGATGAACTCATGATTGTTGAAGTCAATAAAGTTGCTGTTGACTTCAATGAACCAGGATTTCACCTACACAGTGATGGTCTGCCATTTTAATCAAGTATTAGGAAACAATAAATACCAAATTATTCTGCAGAGCTCTATAATAAGGCCTGATCAGCAAACACACCTGCACGTGCTTAACTTTAAGGACATACATAGTTGCATAAGTGTTTGCAGGAACAAGATATTTATACACCAAAGCTGCATGGAATTCTACCGTAAACTGGGAAACTAATGTTGATTAGTTACAAAATCATTCTATAACCTTCAACTTTATTGAAACAATTAAAAAGGCACCTACACATCAAAATTATAACTAATGGGTAGAGATAATTTATTTTTTTTTTGTCAAGGTGTTTTCAGTGAAAAATAGCTTTTTGGGTTGTTTTTTTTTTTGTAATTTCTTCATTCATTTTGTCAAAATGAAACAAAACAAACATTTTGTGTTTTCATTCCATTTATAAGGATTTGGAGGATGGGGTGGAAGGAGGGATCACCCTTTCTTTCCCTCTTTTTCCATTAGGAAAATAAGGTAAGAACTCCATTGAATAAACATTTTTCATTTCAAATGGAATCAAAGTGATATTTTTCATTCTGATGAAAAATCAAACATTTTCATATAATTTTTGAGGGAAAAAGGAGGTTTAGTTTCATTCAAAAACTTTCCTGGAAATTTAAGAGATAAAATGCATGGCATTTTTTTATATTTCCATATGGACAAATTGTCCCATACCCTACTCTTCCCCTCCTCAACCAGCCCAAACACAACTTTTCTTCATAGCATTGGCTGTGACTTCAACCAAAGTTTTGCTTCACAAGCTAACGCCTGGTTGAGACAACTGGAGCATACCTTGAAATGTTCACATGCTAATGGGATGAGGAGAGTAGTGAATTCAAGTTTGCACCTACTAGCTTCTGAAATATTTTTCAGTCATGTAAAGTTGGGGATGTGTTCTAGCCAGGGAAAAGCAGCTCCGGATGGTCTTAAGAGCTCCACCCTATGACTGCTTCCTCCTGCAAGTCTCCTCCTAGCCCCCCAAATACTGCTTCTCCTCTTGCTTTGCTAACTCTGCTCCTCCTTTTTCTCATTTTTCTTGTAGGGTACTAAGAAGCATGGAAGCTCACGCATGGTCCTGTCATCTCGGCTCATATAATAAAGCACAATGTACAACACCATCTCACTTCTGATTGAATATCCTGATGGGCTGGCAATGGTTATTGACATCAATGTTGTTCTCAGTCTGGAAGTATTTCTCTCTTGCTGTCTTTGATTCTATCCAGTGTTAGAGGGATTTCCCTTTACCCTCCCACTTCCCTGGTTCTTGTCAGTGCAGACAGCAAGCGGCAAAAGACCAGAAGTTCAAAGTGTAGACAATGCAATGTTTATTGGGGTTAGTTCCAAGAAAACACATTCATAGCTCTACATGCCGGCAGAAGCTGTTTCCCAGTGTTCCATTCCCAGCTCTGACGCCTCAGAGCATTTACCCCATATCCCCCCTCCCAGCTCTGACACCACAGAGACTTGCTTATATCTCCATTCCCATTCCCCATATTCCCACTTCCTCCTTCTTAGCAGGCCCAAATATACGTGTAATACATGCCCACAGTCCCACCCCTTACAACTTAGCAGCATGTTCCATTTTGGGTCTGGGGTCTTCATCCTACCCCTTTTGTACCCCATGGGAGGGGTAAGGAGTGAGGTTGTGCTCTGTTCAGCATTTCTTTGGTCTCTTAGTGTTTTATGCCTCCCCCGAAAATCCCTTTGCCCCTCCCAACCGGTTGCTTGATTTTGCCTTGAGATAGAGGTTGAGACAATCTTAAAGTGCGCTCTCTAGTAACACTAACTGCTCTTATCTGTTCCCATTATACTAACAAATCCAGCTGACTAGACAGAAGCAACATTACAATATCTTTGTCCCTTGTTTACACATATTAGTATAAGAGAATCAAAAAGTCAAACCCAAAATTCTATCCCAGACTAACAAACAAACCTATATACCGGGGTGGAAGTAAGTCAGGACACTTACCGGTATGGGATGGGGGCTCTCTGGCCCCTGGAAGGGGTGGGGTCTCAGGCAGAAGAGGTGGGGCGAGGGTGGTCAGCATCCTCCAACCAGACCTTCCAGGCTGCCTGACCCATGCTAGCTGGGGCTCCCACTTTGATTTAAAGGGCCCAGGGCTCCAGACACTGCTGTTGTGCTAGCGGAAGCAATGTCCAGAGCCCTTTTAAATTGCCAGCCCCAGGGCAACTGCTCCTTTTGCCCCCCACAATCGGTGGCTGCAGGGGGGCAAAAGGGGCAAGAACAATAAATCGCTGCAGGGTCCTTTGCCATGGCAGCATTTTAATGTTGCTGTGTCCCTCCTCCCCTGCTGACGGGGTGTGTGTGCAGGAACGTTAAAACACTGCTGTGGCAAAGGACCGTCTTTAAAGCACTGCAGCAGCAGCACTTTAATGTCCCTGCCCCTTTTGCCTCCCCTGTCAGTGGCCCTGCTGGTACAGTCCCTACTGGCAGGGCCACTGATGGGGGGGAAAGGGGCAGCGACGTTAAAGTGGCGACATGACCTTCATACAATGCAAACATATCTTGGTTCATGGCCTACAAGTTATTCTCCTTTTGACAGTGGAGCAGCTTTGTGGAAGTCATGCAGCTGGGAATAGGTATAGAGGCTACAAGAAACAAAGCTCTAATTTACCCACTCAGCCAGGGGCAGCTCTGTATTTTTTGCCGCCCCAAGCACGGCAGTCAGGCAGCCTTCGGCAGCACACCTGCAGGCAGTTCACTGGTCATGCAAATTCGTCGGCGTTTCTGTGGGTGATCTGCCGGTCCCGCACCTTCAGCATACCTGCCGCCAAATTGCTGCAAAAGCCGGGAGACTGCAAAGACCGGCATGCCACCACCCGCGGCTTGCTGCCTCAGCCATGCGCTTGCTGCGCTGGTGCCTGGAACCACCCCTGCACTCAATTACCATGATTGCTCACACAAGTCAGCTGATGCTGTGTGCAAGTGGCCAGTTTTGTATTTTCCTATATATTTCTGCATACAAATTATCCATTTAGTTGTGCAATCATATGAAAATATGTTAGAAATACAATTACACATGCAAAATGGGTACATATTTAGAATATCCTCAAGGGAGCAATGCATTCATTTGCAACTACTTTGATGAACATCCTATCTTCACCACCTTGAACACCCATATTTTCCAAGGAGAGAGAGAATGAATTCCTTCCATCAATTATGCTGACTCTAGTTGTTCCTCTAAAATGTTCTCCCGGTGGTGTAAAATTTTTAACACATAACAACAAACATGTTCTCAGTATAAATAGAGGACATCAGTGCATATCTGGTGCCTTTTGTGAATGCTAAATACACTCCACACTCCCAAAATTCTAGACTGATCAGTAACCCCTCCTAACGAACAATAGGTTGTCTTTACTTGTTTAGGCCATCATTGAATTTTGTTTTAAAAAAATGAGGAAAGAGATAAATGACTTAGGTTTAAAAAAAAACGACCTCCCCACACACTCCAGTTTCCATGGCAGCCAATCTAAACTAATAGAAGCCTACAGAACATCATGTTCAGGATACAGAACAGTAATATAAAAGGTTCAATTTGTAGTTCAAAATGAAAGGCAAATTGCATTGTGTTAAGCTTAGTCTTACACATGCTGGTTTAAAATGCAAAAGTTTAGGTTTTATAGATTACACATGCAGAAATACATCCTATAGAGAAGCCCTATACAATTTAACAGAAAATGTTGATCTTTTTATAGAATTCCTAAACTTCTCTATAGTATTTAGAGCAGAATATTGTTCTGTATTAAATTAGTGATATTTTGAAATATTTTCTGTTCCCCTATTGGTTTCATTGGTTACAATATGTAAGATTTTTCTTTAAGGATTTGCAAGGGAAAATTTGTATGATCTCTGTACACAGAGCATTCTGATGATCTAATGAAAAGCTGTTGTTTTTTTTTAAATAAAAATAAATCTTCATTTGAAACTGACATTTTTCATGCAGAAGGTATAGGGAAGGTTTCCTACCCTTCTGAAGGATCTTCAAGTGGTATTATAGTACAGATCTGTAACTGGTTAAAGTCAAAAGAATTACCCTCATCTATTCCAGCTGAAGATCAGGAAGAACATGTAAGCTTTTGCTGAAAGTAAATTTAGATAAATGGAAGAGCCTTAAATGTCATTGGGATAATTTGGTACAGTTAAATCAAAGAGCCAATTCTTTCTGTAATGGAAGTAATAGAAGTTATTAGGGTCAGAATGCAGGCATGATAAATGAAATAATCTTTGAAGTCAGTTGAAAAATATGCCCATGTGTTGACAGTATTATTACATTGTCTTACAAAGGCAATAAGGCCCAGATTTGCAAAGGGATTTAGGCACCATAATCCCAATTTGGGGCATCACACATCCACAAAACCCCCTTTCAGCTTCTGCCTAACCTTGTAGGAGCCTAGACTCACTTGTATCCTAAATGTCTGCTGTAAAAATTCCCTGGGTACCTAAATTTCTGCCTCTGAGCATTCAAACTTCTGGCTCACTCTAGGTATTTGGACGTCTAAGCCCCAGCAGTGGAAACGTGGGGTGGAGGAGGGGAGTAGAATATCTATGTTATCTCAGTTCCCAATCCAGTAGGTGACTCTGAGGACACCCACAGAATCAGGCCCCCTTCAGAATCCAGCTGGAAGAGGTGGAGATATTAGCTCCCTTATAGCCATCATGCTAGTGGTTAGAATACTCACCTGGGATATGAAGATGAAGGTTCAGTTCTTTTCTCTGCCAGCTGGGGAGAAAGACATTGAACGAGTTCTCTCCCCTCTTATGTAGATGCCCTAAATGATGAGATGTTGCCTTTTTAATCTCTCCTGTTGAAGCTGTTTCATTTTGGATAATCAGTCATTGGAGCAAAAGAACGTGACCCAGGCAGACATGCCAAACCCATGGAAAAAACACAGAAGTTGGGCTTGCTTTTGGTTTAATCGGCTTGTGAGTTGCTTGTTAGCTAGTTTATGGCTTGTAGCTTGTTGTGCCTTTTTTTTTTTTATCAGCACCTCAGGCAAGAGTCAGGGGTGCACAGCAGGCTCACCACAGCCCCAGTCTGTATGCGGGGGGGGGGGGAGAGGATCTAGTGACAGAGTGTGGGGATTCTTAGGGATTGGCTTGTTTTGGCCTTGTTTTGAAATGAGATTTGCTTGTTTTTTGGCTTATTATGAAAGCTGGGCACTTATTTACAGCGTGAAAGTTGGCAGCTGTGGACCTTGGTCTCCCACCTCCCAGGTGGCTGCCCTAACCAGTAGGCTATAGAATCACCCATTCTCTCTCTCTCTCTTTCTCTCTGTGCCGCTCCTAAATTCCTTTTCCTAACTCACCTCTTGTTATAGTTTATAACATCATTGGATATTTTATAATGTGGTACATTCCATTGATTTTTCCAGGAGCTTTCTGAAGACTAGACTGAATTTACAAAGGGAAGATTTGAAGAGATTGGTACTGGCATAGCTTTGCTAATTAATAGCGCACCATTGACTGGAACAGGAGTGCACTAGAGAGATTTATGGAAGCATGGCACAGGCCATGGATCTGAAGTGACCAAAACACACATTACTAGTTAAGTAATAGCAATCAAGAAGTAGGACATTTTCTTGCAGTTTATAACCTTCTAAAAGGAGTTAGCCTGATGTGCAGGTAAGGGCTATTAACCCTATTCGATCATTGATCCTCAGGAAAGAGCCTGATCTGTGCTCCAGTGGAAATTCACACATGTACTATGGTTGTTGCAGTGGTTATGTATAGAACATTTCTTAAGAATTAATTCCAGAGAATATTAGCATAATTGTCTGACTCGTCTTTTGAGATTCCACTCCATTTCACACGCTAGCCAATGCACTATAGCTAATCTGTAGTAGCAAATGTAATGGAGGAAGAGAAAGAAGATGATTCCTGTAATTTAAGGCAATGTCTAGTTAGGTCCATATTTGTTTGACATGTATTTCTGGGATATCTACCATGATTAAAGATAATGATTATCATTTACAACCAGGCAAGAAACACAAATATGGGCTTTTCCTGTGACTTTCACAACTTATTAATTATACTGTTCCTAAGAAGTCTTCTATCCATGTGACACTATTTTAGCCTTCATTAGTAAACACTTTAAATCCATCCCCCATACAGGTAAAATCCTACACCAGATCCATTTGCTTAGTTTAAACAGACTTTGATAACTCCTTTGAGGCAAAGACGAAGACACCACCAGATGAAGTCTGCACATATCCTACACATCTATTATATTGTGCTAAGAGGCTCTTTAGCTAATGTACTCGTAACCATCTTTTAATGAGTATTTATGGAGCCATAGTACCAATCCTAGTTCTGAGTCCTGATAGCTGCACAGTGGCTAAAATGTTTCATTTTTATTCACTAACTCAGAGGAGAATTTTTTTTTCACAGTGAATCTTTGCTTTGACAGGTCTTATTTTCCGGTACCAGTTGCAAATGTAGTATTAAAAATAAACTACAGCATAACATATGCACAACTAATTGGGCTGACAAATAAATAAATGAGTACAGCAGTGATGCAACTCTTTATATTAGCCACAAGTAAGAGCATGAAAATATGAGTGAAACTTGAAAGTATGTTTCATGTTTGCTTGCCATTGTTGTCTTAGGAAGCTACAAAGGAAATATTGGTATCCCCAGACACAGTGGAACCACGGGTGGGACTAGTGCCCCCTCAGTGGAAATATTGGGGGTGGGATGGGTCAGATTGATGTTTTACATGCAGGGAAGGAGACTAATCTGGCACCTGGAGGAGGGCCATCATGGCACATGAGATGGGGTTGACTGCTGGGGAGCAGGTAGGGGGACCAGCACAGGTCATAATAGAGACACCAGTCCCAGGGGAAGGATAGGAGCATGAGCACCAGCTGCCGAGGGGCGGCACTGAGGATGAGGTGTCCAGGAACTGCCATAGGAATGACCGTAGGAACTACCAGGACACCTCTTCCCAGCCAGGAGCTGGCTGACCCATCCCCACAAGTCCCAGTAGATTCCCTCATTCCACCTCCCATTCAGAGGGAGGGTCCCTACCCTCTCACCCCCTCAAGGTAGCCCACTCAGGAAATCTTTATAATATACTAATACAGTGAACTTGGGAGGATATTTTTAAAGAACTAACATAAGAGGGATTAACAGGGGTCTAGAGAGCATAAGTAATGTAAAGGAAGTTTGTTTTTTTGCCGTGTGACTAACTACATTCTGCTGCTCTAGGTAGGCTCCTGTGCCTGTGAACAGCTCCATTAGCTTTAAGAGAGTTCTGTACTAGCATAGGGGTCAGCGTACATGTAGAATCATGCAGGATAGCACATATACAGGCACACAGTAAGCATGGATCATAGTAAGCATCAAATGGAAGGTTCTTTAAACCCATAATAATACCACTAATCAATGTTGCATAAACTTCCCATGCAACTCCACACACATTGTTCTCAAATAGCAATTTTTCAATACTGATATTTTCTCCTCTGCAATCTATATTTGATCAATTCATAACTGATAGTATTTTAAAATAAATAGAGCCTTTTAGAAGAAAATATTTAGTAAAATCAAAATTAAACTAAAAATATCCACAGTAACCCATGAAGGAGAGAGAAAGAAATGTGAACATTTCTGTAAAGAAATGTAAACTTTGTTCAGAATCTTACTTCTCCTCAGGCCAAATGTCGGATTTGGAGTGTAACAAAGCCCAAAAGGAGAGATACAAACAATTATTCATGCAGGACAATTAAAATGATAACCTCAATTTCATGACTTTTTATTAAAATAATTTTCAACATGAAAAATTAGGGGACATCATATTTGTGTGGAATGTACATAACCTTGGGACAACAATGAGTATCATTCTTCAAAATTAAGTTCAGTTGGGTCTAAATTTTCAAATTTGTGTGCCTTAAAGTTCAGTTCTTAACTCTGTATTTTGAAACCTAATAAGTGGTCTGATTTTCAGAGGTGTTAAGCATCCACACCACCCATTTTGCCTGATCACAGAGCGCTACACCTGTGACTTCCTGAAATTAGTCACAGTTGAGCTGGCTGTAGCCTAATAGCAACCAATTATTTGAAAGTTGATGAATTCAGGTTCATTCTTCTTCTTTTTTTTTTTTTTTTGCTAAGTTAAACTCCAATGAATGAGCAGCTGTTGACACTTCCTTTTCAGATAAGAATCTTTGTGACAGTTTTTTTTTTCTTCCAGCTGTATTGTAGAAATAACTCCATTAACAAGGGAAGTCCTTAATAAGGGAAATAAAAAGAAAGTCTGTTTCCTCTCTGCTCTGGAGAAGAGTTGAAAAGATGCTTTCATTTATGGCCACATATCACAGGGAAAAGAAATTTCAGGCAAGAGAAGGAACCAAACAATAAGATCTTGGAGAGGACAGGGAATGATGGTTTGTTTGGTTTTTTTTTTCCCTCCTTTCTCCCACTTCTTTAAAGTAGCTCTGTTCTCAAGGACTCCTTAACAAAAAACAAAAGGGTATGGGTAAGAAATCCTAATAGCCATTAATAGACTCTCCATGAATTTATCTAATCCTTTTCTTGAAGCTAGTTATACTCTTGGTGTTCACAACATGCCCCACCAACAAGTTAGACAGGTTACTGTGAAGAAGTCCTTCCTTATGTTTGTTTTGAAATTAATAGGCAGCAGGTTTAAGAGTGAGCCCCTTGGATCTTGTGTTATGTGAAGGGGTAAATAACACTTTCCTATTCACTTTCTCCACACCATTCATGATTTTATAGACTTCTATAATATCCACTCCGTTAGTCATCTCTTTTCCCACTCTTTTTAATCTGACCTTGTATGGAAGCTGTTCTATGCCCCTAATCATCTGTTAGCATAACGGGTTTTCAGCCTGGAAGTTGTGGCCACATCCCAGTTATGACCACCCTCTTTCTCCTTTGTGTAGATGGAAAGATATCCTGAAGTTTGTTGTTGTTGTTTTGTTTTTTGTCTTGGTAACATGGGGGTTCTGGTATGGAAAAGTTTGAGGACCATTGTGTAAGCATATGTTGTCTTGCTTTCATTTATTTAGGGAGGCAGTGTTGCCTAGCAAACAGAGTGCTGGACTGGGATTCAGGAGACATAGGCTCTCTTCCTGGTTGTGCCACTGGCTTGCTTGGTGACCTTGGGGAAGTCACCTTACCTCCCTCTTTCTCAGCCTCATCATTTCTTATATGCAGATAATGATAGGTGCCTAAATATCTTTTGAAGATCTGAATCAAAGTGCTTAACAAAGGAGATCACTAACTCCCTTTGATCTGAGCCTTTGAGATCTACTAATGAAAAATGCTATGAAAGAGCCAGGGATTACTTATTATTTCCTGTTGGGAAATTTAGAATCTTTTGCTATATTCCAAGCTTCCTACTCCCTCATAAATCAGTGAATGCAGTATCTAATTATAAGGAATATCTTTCATTCAGGGGTTACATTCACATTGCATTCTTGCCCAAAATAAAGAAGGGATGCTGAGGAGTGCAATTTTAGCTTTAACCAGTTCATGTTATTTAGTGTATTTGCAAACACTTAAGCACATGCTTAGCTTCATTCACTGTGAGTAGTCCCATTCAAAGGGCTACTCACAGGTTGTACTGGCTTTGCAGGATTGTGGCCCTGAAGAGAAAGATGTAACTGCATATCTATGTGTTTTTATTCACCTCCAGATAGAATTGCATATTTCTCCAAATTCAGAATAAGCTGTTTGTACTGTATATTTATTTATGTATATAGTGTATTTCATTTCTGTTCACTTATTATGACTGAAGCATGAGAAATAGTTCTCTGTTTCTTGAAGGTTCATCTGCTCGTGTTCCTTATTCTTCATCTCAAATCATAATTCCCTGTTGTGACCCGATTATTTCTATAACAACCAATTGTGATATCCAAAAAATGGAGCATTTTGATTTCAAGTAAGGAATAAGCATCAGGATGTGATTAATTCTTAACGTGCATGGCTATCTGAAAATTGACTATAAAATAGTGTTACTGCATTCAGTGGTTATTTTTCTCAATAATTTCCCAATCACAAGTAGTTTACAAATAGAGACGGCTTTTTTATCTGCCAGACCTGAAAACTCAGGCTGGAATCTGGAAGTTCAGCTGTCTTCTATCAGACCTCTGTATTACCAGTAATAAAGATTCTGCGGGTCAGGTATTGCCTTCAGATACAGTTCTGCAACTCTATTACTTTCAGTGGGGTTGAATAAGTGTAACCGAGAGCAAAACAGAGAAAATAATGGGATTGTAAAGTAGCTTTGCAATTGAGGTTATGTCTACACTGGGCGGGGGGGGGGGGAGGGAAAAGACCTTCAGCAGTGAATCTCAGAACCCAGGTCAATTTGGCTACTTGGCAAAAAAATCTGAGGCAAAGAATGGGGTTTAGGCATACACCCAAGTTCTGAGATCTCCCTCTCCCTCAGATTTGATAACCCATGCTTCAGCCTGAGGCTGAATGTCTACACTTCTGGGTTTTTTAGCCCTGTAGAGTAAGCCCAAGTCAGCTGACCTGTGCTCTGACACTCACTGCTGCAGGTCTTTTTTTGCAGAATAGGCATACCCTGAAACTCTTAGTTATGCAACTGTACTGATGATTAGGGTGACCAGACAGCAAATGTGAAAAATCAGGATGGGGGTAATAGGAGCCTATATAAGAAAAAGACCCAAAAATCAGGATTGTCCCTATAAATTGGGACATCTGGTCACCCTATTGATGTACAAGACACAAAAGTATCCAGTTCACTCTACCAGAATTGTATTTGTTCTTCCTGAGTGACATTTTTTTCGATTTTATTACCCCTTATTTTTGACAGATATGAGTCTGACTATACTCAGGTAACAAGACTGAATAAGAAGGTGCTATCTTTTACGTAGCCTAGTTTCAAAGTAAAACTGCACTTTAAAAACAAGCCACATTTAGGAGCTATCTTGGGAGGGTAGCTCAGTGGTTTGTGCTTTAGTCTGCTAAACTCAAGCTTGTGAGTTCAATCGTTGAGGTGGCCACTTAGGGGTCTGGGACAAAAATCAGTACTTGGCCGGGCTAGAGGAGGCTGGACTCAATGACCTTTTAAGGTCCCTTCCAGTTCTAGGAGATAGGTATGTTAAAAAGCAGCCTTTTCCCTCTTCTCTATTGTCTCCTCCTTCAAGAATATTTTCAGGTAAATGATTCTCATTTGTCATATCTGTTTTTTCTGTGCTGCAAGAATGTTTTGTATGGAGTAGGTGGAAGCTTATGTTCTTGTATTATGAACCTAGATGCTACTCTGATCTCTTGGCACTGTACCATTCTGTGAAATGCAGTGCAATGTCTTTTTTTCCACACATTTGACGTGTTTGCTTTTTAGCTAAACAATGTTATTTTTATGACTGGTGCAATTGCATAGCAGTAATCATATGATATTGACTTTATTTGGCTTGCCTGCAGCATCCACTGAATTTGTAAACATTTTTTCTGATAATAAGGGAATGTTAAAAGTGCAAGAGAAAAGGATAGGATTAATGCCTGGTATAAATGGTGGACTATCCTGAGCAGCTATATAGAGGAGGGTATTGACCTCCAGAATGCAGACTTAGTACTTCATTCATGACTGCAAGAAATCATGATTGTCAGGTTGGGAATTTTGGCCTCTGTTTTGCCAAAATTAAGAAAATGTAATAGATATGTGAATTAGTCCTTGCCACTCAAACATCCCATCAGAGAACGATGTAATTGTTTGTTGTATATTTAAATACCTCAAAAATTAAGCCAATTCAAGGAGATTGATCAATTGGAGAGGGGTTAGGAATGAGCCATGAGCATGATTAAACCATGCCTTTTAGTGATAGACCTCAGGAGCTCAATGTTTTCAGTTTAACAAAGAGAAGGCTAAGTGGTGACTTCATCAGTCAATAAGTACGTACATGGGGGATACGATACTTTATGTGATGGGCTCTTCAGTTTAGCAAACAAAAAGTGAAGATAACTAACCATTGGATCAGTTTACCAAGGGTTCTGGGGGGTGTTGTTTGGTTGGTTGGTTGGTTTTTTCCTTTTTCTAAAAGATATTCTCTAGTTCAGATAGGAATGAATTAATGGAATTTCTTGTTTTATACAGGAGTGCAGACTAGATAATCACAGTGATCCCTTCTGGTCTTGAAATCTATGACTAGATAGTGTAGGATCCACTTTTAAATTTTTTTTTATAGTTCTGGATACAATTTTCTTAAATAATGTTCACATTCTATATAATACATATACAGAAACACAATAATTTAAAGTAATATTTTCCACGAGAAAGGATGGTGTGGTTAAGGCACTGAACTGGGACTTAGATCAGTGGTCAATGTTTTCTGTGTCACAAACTTCTTGTGTGAAGATGGGCAAGTCATTTAACTTTTCAGTTCCCAGCTGTGAAATGGGGAAACTAAGTATTATAGTTAAATTATATACTTTGTCTTACTATGTATTTCTTCAGTGCATAACACAGCGAGGCCCCATTTTTTTGTTGAGACCTGTAGGTGCTACTTCAATACAAATAGTAAATAACTGTGGTAAAATGATTTTTAATTTTTCTTTTGGTACTATACATACAATTCATCTAAACAACAGTGAGGGTTTAGCTCAAATCTAATAAAGCAAGGAAAGCTACAGTTAATAACGTCTTGGTTTTCAGTAGTTTATATCGTGCCTGTGGATAATAAGATAGATAAGACACTCTTCTCAAACTCATGAATTAGGCATTTCCAAATACATAAATTTGTTTTTAATTTTCCTTGACATGTGAGTGTTGCAAACGATGGTAGTTGGAAAAAATTAATCTGTTTTTCAGTAATCTCAATGGCAATATATGAGACAGTTCTCCATACATAACCTTTAAATCATTGGCATCATATGATGGAATGTGATTCCTCTTACTGAGCTATTATGATCTGTCTTGTCAATGTGTCCTCCTGGAGACCCGTAATCCATGTATTACTGACACAATGCCCTGTAATACCTCTTTAATAGCCAGTTCTTTCTATAACGTCACTGCATTCTCATGGAGTCATAAATATATGCATCAGTGACAAGACAGACTCTAATAGCACCTTTCCAGCAATTAATTAGTCTATAGTCAAAACTAGAGAATTCTCATCCTACTAGCACTGTTAGAGGCATGTAAAATTGTCCAGTGGCTTTGTTCTAGTACCTTACAGAGCAAAAGATGCCTCTGTATATGTTTTTTTTTTAATGGTTAAATTTATGACATTCTGTCTGTTTCAATATTGAATTTTACAAACACAAACACATTATTCCCTGAATAATTTCATCAAGTGAATGTTAAAATAAAACTGTCTGAAACTGTGATGGAGATGGTCATGCCTAATAGCGGGTGCTGGTTGATTGGTTGATCTCCTTTTAAAAAGGGGTGCAGAGGAGAGGAAGAAAAGGTTGATTACAAAATTGCAGAATTGTTCAGATGATATAGTACCAGGACTGTGTGTGAAGGCTGATGCTCATATTGATTCATGTATTAATTCATACAATTAGTTCAAATGTGAAGGTATGTATTGGAATTGTAACAATTATAACTATCAGTTCTACAAATGGAATACACTATAAACGGTACATCTACTTGCTCACTTTAATATTCTTCTCTACCTCCTTCCCAGATGCACAGATATACTTCAACAATTGCATCCATGAAATGTTACTGAACAGTTCACTAGAACTAGGCAAAAATATTCTGACAAATAATGTATTCTCTAAAAAATGCAGTGTTGGACAACCCTAAAACTGCCTGCAAATTCAACATGAATGGCCTAATACAAAACATTTTTCAGGACTTTAGATGCCATTCATAAACAGGTGGAAATGCTATGACCAGCCTTATAACTTTAAGCCCAGGGTTTAGAGTACTCACGTGGGAGACCCAGGTCCAATTCCTCCCCACCCCCCCACATCCTTCCCCAGATATAGAGCAGGGATTTGAATTTGGGTCTCAGGTGTTGTGAGCAGCCTTGTAACTGGGCTATGGGATATTGTACTCAGCTCTCTCAGCCTCTGGTTTTGAAGCTGTTCCAGGTTGTATAAATAATTAGTAGGGCTGTCAATTAATTGCAGTTAAATCACATGATTAAATCAAAAAAATAATCACAATTAATCACAGTTTTAATCACATTGGTAAACAATATAATAGCAATTGAAAATGTAGAAAAACATCCGAAAATATTTAATAAAATATATTGATTTCAGTTGCAACACAGAGTACAAAATGTACAGTGCTCGATTTATAGTATTTTATTACAAATATTTGCACTATAAAAATTATAAACAAAAGAAATGTATTTTTCAATTCAATTCATACAAGTACCATAGTGCAATCTCTGGGTCACGAAAGTGCAATTTACAAATGTAGATTTTTTTTTTGTTGTTGTTATATAAGTACACTCAAAAATAAGACAAGGCAAAACTTTAGAGCCTACAAGTCTACTTGATCCTACTTCTTGTTCAGCCAATCATTAAGACAAACCATTTTGTTTACATTTACAGGAGACAATGCTGCCCACTTATTTACAATGTCACCAGAAAGTGAGAAAAGAAGTTTGCATGGGACTTTTGTAGCCATCATTACAAGGTATTTACATGCCAGATATGCTAAATATTCATATACCCCTTCATGCTTCAGCCACCTTTCCAGAGGACATGCTTCCATGCTGAAGATGCTCATTTAAAAAAAAATGCATTAATTACATTTGTGATTGAACAATTTGGGGAGAATTATATGTCTCCAGCTCTGTTTTACCCGCATTCTGACAAATATTTCATGTATTAGTAGTCTCGGATGATGACTCAGCACATGTTAATTTTAAGAACAGATTTGACAAAACGGAAAGAAGGTACCAATGTGAGATTTCTAAACATAGCTACAGCACTCCACCCAAGGCTTAAGAATCTGAAGTGCCTTCCAAAATCTGAGAAGGATGAGGTGTGGGGCATGCTTCCAGAAGTCTTAAAAGAGCAACACTCCAATGTGGAAACTATAGAACCTGAACCACCAAAAAAGAAAATTTAACCTTTTGCTCATGGCATCTGACTCAGATGATGAAAATGAACATGTGTTGGTTTGCACTGCTTTGGGTTGTTATCAAGCAGAACCCATCATCAGCATGGACACGTCCTCTGGAATGATGGTTGAAACATGAAGGGACATATGAATCTTTAGCACATCTGGAATGTAAATATCTCGTGATGCTTGCTACAACAGTGCCATGTGAATGCCTGTTCTCACTTTCAGGTGACACTGTAAACAAGAGGGCAGCATTATCTACTGAAAATGTAAACAAACTTGTCTGTCTAAGTGATTGATTGGCTAAACAAGAAGAAGGACTGAGTAGACTTGTAAAACTTTAAAGCCTACATTTGTTTTTATTTTAAGGCACTTTTTTTTTGTTCGTAATTCTAGATTTGTAAGCTAAACTTTCATGATAAAGAGATTGCCCTACAATACATATATTAGGTGAATTGAAAAATACTATTGTATTTTTTACAGTGAAAATATTTGTAACAAGAATAAAAAATAAGGACTGTATACTTTGTATTCTGTGTTGTAATTGAAATCAATATATTTGAAAAAATACAAAAATCTTTAAATTGTATTCTATTATTGTTTAACAGTGCAATTAATTGTGATTGATTGATTTAATCACTTGACAGCCCTAATAATTAATCACAGGAACAGGAAGTCTAACTGGGGTCTCCACATCCAAGTCCCTTAACTACCCTGCCATAGAGCCATTCTCACACTGACTATTTTCATTTGTAGTGGAAATTTGTATCTGTCATAATGACAATAAACATTCATTGGGCTGGGAAAGAGAGTGAGAGTGCTTATTAATTAATAAATGCTCAGAAACCACAAAAAAGGCAGGTAAGAGTTGTTTATCTCCATTCACTAGTAACTGGGCTGAAGGCACTGAAAATCCAATAGGACCTGGAAAGAAAAGAAACCTCTCGTATCACAGGCTATAGAGAAGCAGTACTGTTGTTCTCTGGCTTCTACTGCTGTGGGTGTTAAACTTCCCCTCCCACTTTGCAAGGAAAAGTGGCCAGTGGACCTGCATTGTCAAGGATTCACTTACTCTCCCCATATTCCCTTCCAAGCTTGACCTCCTAGTCTGTGACTATATTTGGAAACTCTCTCTGACTTGGGTTCCACAGTGTGTAGGTGGTGCATTCCCCTTTCTTGTGCTCCCAGGATGCCCTGTGCTGCAACAGAACAAATGAATGATACTTTGGCTATAATCAGGGCTCTGTGACCCTGCAGGACTGGGGTGGTAGTATTTGTAATCATGTGACTTGCTTATGGCCCCATAGTGAATCAAGGTCGGTCTTGGGGAGTAGCTGGTGGTCATAGTACATGTAGGTACCAATGACATAGGGGAAGGATAGAAGAGAGGTCCTGGAGGCCAAATTTAGGCTGCTATGTATGAGATTGAAGTCCAGGAACTCCATGGTAGCATTCTCTGAGATGCTCCCAGTTCCACGCACAGGGCTAGTAAGACGGGCAGAACTGCAGGGTCTCAATGTGTAGATGAGACGATGGTGTACGGAGGAGGAGTTTAGATTTATTAGGAACTGGGGAAACTTTTGAGGAAGGATGGGCTCCACCTAAACCAGAATGGAACCAGATTGCTGGCACTTAAAATTAAAAAGTTCATAAACAGTTTTTACATTAAGGGCTGACGGAAAGCTGACAGGTATGGAGGAGCACAAGGTTTGGACATCCCTTAGGGAATCTCCATGTATAGATCTTCCCCTGTGTCCTAATAAGGAGGAGAGGATGGTAGATGATGAAATACAGGTGGGATCTGATGAGAAACACTCGAGAGAAAAAGACCCATTTAATTACATCATGTAATGGCAGACAGCTAAAAAGTGAAAAGTTTTTAAAGTGCTTATATACAGTTTTAGAAGCCTAAATAACAAGATGGATGAACTAGAGTGTCTTGTATTAAATGGGGATATTGATATAATAGGCATCACAGAAACTTGGTGGAATGCAGATAATCAATGGGACACAGTAATACCAGTTTACATAATATATATGAAGGACAGAGCAGGTCGTGCTGTGGGGGATTGGCACTACATGTGAAAGGAAAATGTAGAATTAAATGAAGTAAACATCTTAAATGAACCAAACTGTACCTAGAATCTCTATGGATGGTAATTCCATGCTCAAATAACACGAATATAGCAGTAGGTATTTATTACCAACCACGTGACCAGGATGGTGATAGTGACTGAAATGTTCAGGGAGATTAGAGAGCCTATTAAAATAAAAAACTCAGTAATGGGAGATTTCAACTATCTCCATATTGACTGGGTATATTTCACCTCAGGAAGGGTTGCAGAGATAAAGTTTCTTGACACCTTAAATGACATCTTCTTGGAGCAGCTAGTCCTGGAACCCACAAAACGAAAGGCAATTCTTGATTTAGTCCTGAGTGGAGCACATAATTAGGTCCAAGAGGTGAATATAGCTGAACCACTTGGTAATAGAGACCATAATATAATTAAAGTTGACATACCTGTGGTGAGGAAAACACCACAGTGGCCCAACAGTGTAGCATTTAATTTCGGAAAGGGGAAACTACACAAAAACGAGGTTAGTTAAACAGAAATTAAAAGGTACAGTACCAAAAGTAAAATCCCTGCAACCTGCATGGAAACTTTTTAAAGACACCATAATAGAGGCTCAACATAAATATATACCTCAAATTAAAAAGCAAGTAAGAGAACCAAAAAAGTGCCACCATGGCTAAACAACAAAGTAAAAGAATCAGTGAAAGGCAAGAAGGCATCCTTTAAAAAGTGGAAGTTAAATCCTAATGAGATAAATAGAAAGGAGCATAAACTCTGGCAAATGAAATGTAAAAATATAATTAGGAAGGCCAAAAAAGAATTTGAAGAGCAGCTAGTCAAAGACTCAAAAAGTAATAGATTTTTTTTTTAAATACATCAGAATCGGGAAGCCTGCTAAACAACCAGTGAGGCCACTGGATGATCAAGATCCAAACGGAACACTTAAGGATGATGCAGAACAAAGAGCTCAAGGATGACAAGGACATGTGCAAATCTTTTTAATCCTAGAATACTAGAGTTGGAAGGGACCTCAGGAGATCTAGTCCAACCCCAACTCAAAGCAGGATTAATCCCCAGATTGATTTTCTTTTTTTTTTTTTTTTTTTTTTTTTTTTTTTTT
>NC_133771.1:81606659-81755513 GCF_003597395.2 Chelonoidis abingdonii | reverse complement strand
GCCTGGGTTTAGCAGGCCAATGCTCAAACCACTGAGCTATCCCTCCCCTGTTTTAGGCCATTCTATGGTCTTGCTAAGTTACGTCATCCTGAATTGCTAACGACACATACAGCTATCGTAGGGCTGGCTCTCTTTGACTTCAGTGGGAGCAGCTTCTGAACGACTCGGGATGGATTTGGTCTCATGGATGTTTACACATATCTATTACAAACATTTTTTAAAATGTTGGTTTATTTATGATGATTTAAATTTTCTGAAGGGAAGTGCCTCTCAACCAATCTCTTACCTTTCTCATGGTCCTGCTGTGCCATAACTGCATAACATTGCCATAATGTCCTTCTCTAGGACAATGTCCCAAAGTAGGATTCCTCAGTCCTTTTAATATTTAGCTTTCAGCTCTTTCTATATCTTGGTAAACAAGGTAACATAGGCCAGCTTTATCACCATCATGAAAATATGTCTATTCCTACCACAGCAGGCTGTGACTTATCACTGTAAGATTTTCATTGCAATGTAGGGCACTTCACTAGCAATGTAACAGACAGAAGCAGAAGGATGGCTAATTGACAGACAAGGGGCGAGATTTTGGAAAACATGGCTGCATATAATTTGGCCTGGTTTTCAAAAGTGATGAATCTTTAGACTTCAGTGAGAAATGCTGGATGCTCATGCTTTTGAAAAGCAGGTCCCTTGCTTAAGTGCCTAAATGTGGATTTAGGAGGTTATCTTCAGGCTCTCCATTTTGGGAAAGCAATCTAGATGGGGAAAAAAGGAAATATATCTTGCAGAAGAAAACAATGTTTGGGGCTTGACATCATGGCTATGGGATAGAAAATATTAGGGAAATTGGCTGTTGAAAACTTCTTTTATGAAGGGGATTGGTTGAGTGTAGATGAAGAGCTGATGGGAAAAGTAACTTTAATTTAAATCAGGGGTAGGCAACCTATGGCACACATTCCAAAGGCGGCACGTAGGCTGATTTTCAGTGGCACTCACGCTGCCCAGGTCCTGGCCACTGGTCCGAGGGGCTCTGCATTTTAATTTAACTTTAAATGAAGCTTCTTAAACATTTTAAAAACCTTATTTACTTTACATACAACAATAGTTTAGTTATATATTATAGACTTATAGAAAGAGACCTTCTAAAAACGTTAACATGTATTACTGGCATGCAAAACCTTAAATTGGAGTGAATAAATGAAGATTCAGCACACCATTTCTGAAAGGTTGCTGATCCCTGATTTAAATACTAAAGAAGTGGAAGGATAGAAAAGTAATATAAAATACAGGTTTGGATACAATTCTATTGTATACTTGTCTTAACCTTCAAATCCTGTAGACTTTACCAGTGATAAATAATTATCTGCTAATGAATGTGTGCAGTAATTATATGGTCATCAATTGCTATGCAATTATGTAATGTCTTTGTTACAGGAGTATTTGTCTTGCAAGATAGTGATCCCACATTTGTCTTGGCCTCACTTGAGGTATCTCTACCTAACATAATTTCAAAAAGTTATTTTCTCATCAGTTTATCTAACATATGAACTTTATAAACCAAAGTTCAAGGTTTCTGGTGTGTGTGTGTTTTATAATGTTATGAAGGGTTCTGAGTTACTTTGACCACTCTGTTGTAAGACATTTTTAAATCATATCTGAAATTCTTTTCTTTAGGCTTACTGAGTATCTCTCTAAGAGGATAACTCATTGATATCAAAATACATGATTGCATTCAGTGCTACACTTTTCTTTAGCATAACATATACAGAATTGGTAGCTTCACAGACAATTTGATCCGTTGTTTGACTGATAAAATAATTTAGGAATTGTATTTACATTTGTTTTAATATTAATTTACATTATTCATGGCCTCTTGAAAATGAGGTTCATCACCTATAAAGAAACAAAAGAAGTTTACCTATCTTCCATATATAGTATAATGTTAATCAGGAAGCCTTGTCTGGATCCAAACTGGAGTGTCACAGTGTTTAGAAAATCAATGGAATCCACAGATTCTGAGTTCAGTTTCATGGGGAAACTAAGACAGAGGTGCTTGATAGTGAGTGCCACAACAGCCACATTAGAGAAGAAGCTGGCTAAGCTAGCCAATGGGACATACCGATTAAGAAGCATGTGTCTTATGCCCACTTATGTCTTGAAGATAGGTGCCTTAGTTGAATCTGCAGGGAGGCGATCTACAGCTGGAAAACCCTCTCTTGGTCTCTGGAACCTTAGGTGCCTAAACTGGTATTTGCAAGAACAATGGGGGCTGTGGGAAGCAGCACAGGCCGAGTAATGTTCTGGCTGCCACTTCCTGCAGCCCTATTGGCCTGGAGCGTCAAACCATGGCCAGTGGGAGCCGCAGTCAGCTGAACCTGCGGACGCAGCAGGTAAACAAACCTGCTCAGCCTGCCAGGGTGCTCACCCTTGTGGGCCACGTCCCAAAGATTGCTGATCCCTGGTCCAGTGGCTAGGGCATTCATCTCAGAGGTGGAAGATTGAGGGTTCAGTCCTCCTGCTCCAATGACTTTAATTATTTATCCCAAGTGAGACAGCTGTTACCTGTCAGCTCTTTTCTTGGGAAACCAAGGCACATCAGCCTGTCTGACTCATGACAGACCTCCCCTTAGTCCCTGCTTGAACCAAAGCCAGTCAGAAGAAAAACTTACAAAAAGCAATGAAAAGGCAGTGGAAGACCCACCTAAACCCCTTGGGCAAGGGTGACAGGATTAAAGAAATTCCCCTAGTCTCATTCCCATTGAAGATGGGACAGGGAGGCATCTCCATTAGCACACAGAATGGAGAACAGAGATTCCAAGGCAAGTACCACACTGAACTCTGGGACCAGAAAAGCAGGGAAGCACTGCGTGATGGGGGGGATCTCTGCTCCAGATGTTAATGAACCCACACCTGTACACACCCAGCTCAGTAGTTATCAGACCAAATCTAGTAATAAATCATTTATTAGTATCCAAAATACTGAAGCTGCCTAATTGCATTGTGGCTCTGTGGAAGGAACACCACCTGTAGCCAGGAATATTAAGCTCCTATTGTCTAGCCTGAACAAAACAGCTTTGGTATACTCCCTTGAGCCATCAGTTTGCCTATAAACAAATCAAATGTTCTCCCTTGAACCATTGTTCTTTCCCTACAAAAAACACTTCCCACGCTCAAGTGAGTGTTCTGATGCCTATATTCAACATCTCCTTCAGTTCCATTGGGACTTCATCTTCTCCTGGTACTGAAGCTTCCTCTTGGTTCCCTCTAATAACTGACCATGCTGGGGGCTCTGACTGTATCCAGTACTCTGGATCCTCAGCTACCACCCCCACCTGGGACCCCTGCTCCATTCAAGCTTCAAGCAGTTTGTTTATGTGGAGTGTAAGCATCAACCAAGTATTTTATTTCTGGCATTATTTTCTTTCCTGTCTAGTAATTTTCGGCAATTGTATCAAAGTAATTGGCTGTGGCTCTGATCCAACAAATTACTCTATGGGGGTAAATCCATGTGGAGTCCTTTTGAAGTCAATGGGGCTTTACCTAAATACAGAGAACTAGCTCTATGGAATAATTGGAAGGACTGAGACCTGAAAGACCTATGGCTCTGTTTCAAAATTACATTACCCCATTCTAAGTCTAGTTTTCTTAGGATAGATACTCATAGTATCTACCACTCACTGTACATAGTACTTTGCGAACACAATAATTATGCAGTCTGAATTGCATGCCAGTTGTGAATCTAGAACTCCTACTTACAAGCATTAATATCTGTTTCATTGTGAAGTCCGGAATCCCAATGCAAAAGTAATTAGCAGCATCAGCTGCTTTTGTAGAATAATGCTTTTCACACTTATTTCTTCACAAAAAGTCCTAGAGGTTCCCAGTTTTTCGGTAGATTTCTTTTCCATTTCTTTTATGTCTTTCACAATTCACAGCAAATGCATTTACTAATAGTGCTTCTGATACAGAACATTGATCTGCTTGTAGTATTTTTAGCTAGTATTTGTATATTGCAACATAGAAGTGCATGGATCTATACAGAAAGAAAATAAACATCCATTACCTTGTGGATACGGGGGGAAAAAAATCACTGTATTATACAAAAACTACAGGACATGAACTTCTGCATCCCCGACTGACATAAGCTTAAATGATTAAACATCTAATATTTCCTTAAATAGAACATTTACCAAATAAATAATAACTCAAAATCCATGGAGTTTCAAGAAATAATGAACTACAACCTTTGAATATATATATATATAATAAAATCAGGTTATTAAATACAAAGCTTGTTCACTTTTTTATCAGTTAATCAGATAGCACTCACAAAAGGAAAAATAACTGAGGAGTGTTAATGAAAGTAAATATTGATGTGTTCTAGCATTTTCTTGTGCCACATTCTTTCAGTGTATGACAGCTACAAGTATAATTCCTGAAAATGTGCTGGTCTTCTGAATTAAAAATAAAATAAATAAATTCAATTTTAAAAAGTCTCAGAACTTCTTACGGTTTTACTTTTCCAATGTAGTCATTTTCAAAAAGACTAACGGTACAATATAAAACATGTAAAGATACTAATTGAAAGCATCTAGAAGAACTTTTAATACCTACCTATATTTAGTTATCATGGTGTATTATCTTTCATTCACACTACATTTATCTATATTTTCCATCTCTCTGCAAAAAGTAGGAAAGGATCAAACCTGAACTTTGAAATGGGATTCATATCTAAATCCAAATTTCCTCAAAGTTTTGTCCAGGGAGGCTAGATCCAAACACTTTTTTTCATTAGTTTGTTATGCGACACTGAGCATCCTATTCCTTACAAAGGTAGCTTTATCTCAATAATTTGATACCCTGCACCCCAAACAGCAGATCAGTGAGACTCAGGCCACGTCTAGACTACGCGTCGTATCGGCGCGTTAAAATCGATTGCTCGGGGATCGATATATCGCGTCTGATCTAGACGGGATATATCGATCCCTGAGCGCGCTTATATCGATTCCGGAACTCCACCAAAACGAATGGAGTTCCGGAATCGACATGGCGAGCTGCAGACATCGATCCCGTGCGGTGAAGACGGGTGAGTAAATCGATTTTAGATATTCGATTTCAGCTACGCTATTCTCGTAGCTGAAATTGCGTATCTAAAATCAATTTTTGCACGTAGTGTAGTCCTGGCCTCAGAGGGAACATATTGCACTTCCCTCACATATAGATATGAACTCAGCATTTTATGCATTCCTGTTTTATTTTTAAGAGGTATTATATCAAATATCCTAGTTCCATCATGGGAAATATATGTGGTAATGTGTTGGACTGTTCCCTTTTTCAGCATATAGAGACTGGAGGAGGAGCTTAAAAAGGGGCAGAGCAGCTAATTTGTTGGCAGACCAGGGAAAGCAGCTGAGGAAAGGGGTGACTGAAGGTAGGAGCTTCCCAAACAGCTGTGCTCAATGGTCCCTCCCTGGGGGAAAGGAGTGCTAGATTCTGACGCACTTTGAGAGGGTCATTCTCCTCTATTTCCTCTGAACTCAGTTTATTTGCATTAATTCCCCTCACTTTTATGCATGAAATACCCTGGAAGGGGAGAGACTTTAAAGTGACCTGGCTGGGGGTGAAGGACAGGGGGGGCAATTCACAGGAAAAAGCAGGCCACTACAGAGGCAGAGTCATCATCATCAGCAGGTACCTGATGGGAAGCCAGCCTCTATGACATGTCCAGCACCGAGGAGTTGCTAGCAGTGAGTCATCTTTTTCCTAAGTCTCTTTAATGGATTTCAAGGTCAAAAGAGACCGCTATCATTATTCAGTCTGTTCTTCAGTGTAACACAGGTCATAGATCTCACTCAAGTTATTCTTGCAGTTTTCTTCCCCTAACAATGAACTGGAGTGTTATGAAGTTAGGGGAGATTTGAAGGACAGAGAGAAACACTGACACCAATTGCATGTATCGTGGGTATTAGCACTGGGACAAAACAAAGGCAGACAGCGCTTGGTTGTCTCTAAAATAACCATATTTACGGGTTCTCAAACATTTTCATCATGTGGATGACATCTTAAAAGTATTGTTTTGTGGACTACTGCTATCCCATCCATTCTTTTGTGGACCTCCTCCTCTCTGACACACAATTATTTAACTTGTATTTTGTAGTTTTCATTTAAATGTAATTTCAGGAAAGAATTTTAGGATTTTTTTTCCCAATCAATCTTTAATGAAACAGCAGCAACTAGAAACCAGGAGAGTCCACCAGCCAGCTCAGCACAAACCACCAGCAAATGCTTGATGGGCTATAGTTTGTGTGTGCTCACTAGGGCTGATCAAAAAAAAATGAACACAAACTAATTTTCTTTTTTCTCTTTCAGATGAAAACTAAAACTGTCACTTTGGAAATGTTGACACTAGGGCTGTTAATTAATCACCATTAATGCAAGTAATTAACAAAAACCAAATTGTGTGATTTTTTTTATTCTAATTACAGTTTTAATCACACTGTTAAGCAATAATAGAATAGCAATTTATATTTATTAAAAATATTTTGGATGTTTTCCTGCATTTTCAAACATTGCTATCAATTACAAAACAAAATACAAAGTGTACAGTGATCACTTTATATTATATTTGATTATAAATATTTGCACTGTAAAAAAGATAATTAAAAGAAATAGTATTTATATCATCTCATACAAGTACTATAGTGCAGTCTCTATCATAAAAGTGCAATTTACAAATGTAGATTATGTTTGTTTACATAACTGCTTTAGTTCTGAGTCCAATGTAAAACTCAGCCCTACTTCTTGTTCAGCCAATCACTAACACACACAGGTTTGTTTACATTTATGGGAGATGCTGCTGCCCACTTCTTATTTACAGTGTCACCTGAAAGGGAGAACAGGTGAACGAATAACTGAGAAGTCTCTGAGGTTGAAAATGACTAAGGATAAGAAAGTTGTAGTCGGGAGTTCATTCCAAATTCACATTTCTTCTTCTCATAGGGGCAATTATTCAAAAAGCTTGGGGTATTTATTTACTCTGTTAGGACTGGGGTTTGGGATTCATCTCAAACAAAGGCCCTCTACAAAACACTACCATTCAGAGTACAATAGAAATGTAAAGGAAAATCTCACTTTAAGTATTGAAACCACAAATTTATGGGAATCAGCCTAAATTCTTGGGCTCTTATTTTACTATTGCTCTATCCATTAATCAAAACTACATAACCTTAAATAATTTTTTACTTAAGCATCTCATTCAGGTCCCAATTTAGGAAATCACTTAATAACATGCTAATGAAAATGTTTTCCTGAAAGCAGTCTGAATGCCATTGTCTTATATGAATGTTCATTGTGACTATCATTCTATACTGCAGGTCCTTATGGTTAGACATCATAGGTGGGCTTTTCAAAAAAAACATAGGTGTTGAAAATCAGTATTTTAGGCACATGAATTTCTTCCTTGCATTTGAAAATCCCATCATATTTGTGTTTCAGAGATTATTCACCCAGTATAATTAGAGCAGAATGAAAATTTGTGGTCCCTAAATGCATACTTTATGCAATATGCTGACGTTTAAAATTCTGTAAGAATGGAAAACTCCATCTGGCCAGCAAGTTTTTAATAAAGCTCTCCAATGTTTCTCAGTCTAGGGAGCACTTGATTAATGTCAATGGAGAAATCTCTAAGAAAAAAATAAACACTTAAATGTTCAAATCTCTAGAGACGGTTCACTGTAGCTTCAGATTAGAGATCCGTAATGAGTGTTAGTGAAGAATACTGGCCCGAGACTAGTTTGAATCTTTAACTACATTTGGGGGGAAAAAATTAGTATGTTTTTGTATTTAAATCTAGAGATGGATGCAAGCTGCGCAGTTGAGTTCCAGACCTGAATTTCAAACACCCCAAAACCTCAGGTATTGGACTGGGATTTAGATCCATGTTCAATTTCCATCTCTGCCACAGGTTTCTTGTGTGAATTTAGCTGAGTCACATAAGTTTTTTATTCCTTGATTTACTAGCTGGAAAATAGAGATAATGATATTTCTGTACCTCATAGCTTATTGTAAAGATGAATTAAGTGTAACCTCTCAAAGGCAATTGCTTTTTACAGTACCTAGCAAACTGAGGCCCCAATCCTGTTTCTGTGGCCGTTCAGCATGAATATAATATGCATGAATAATAATTTGCTGAGGTACTGCGCTGATCAGAGCCATAAAAGTAGATGGGAAGGTTTGGATCAATCACTTAAGGTATATTTTTTTACGTGTTTTAAAAAGAAATTTTAAAAAAATGACACTCTTTCCAGGCTAAATTTTCAGCTCAATGCAATGGGAACATAACACAAATGATATCTTTTCCCTGTAATAAAATAGGAGAATTGTTTTTGTAGCTGCTGTCACTCTGAACTGAACATGGGTCCCCTTTTGTATTTCTAGAATGAAATGCTGATGAGATGAATTGTTAATGGGTATGTAGACCACAAAGAAAATATCTATTCAATGAAAAATAAGCTTTTGAAAAATGAAACTTCTCAAAAATGCAGTGCATTGAAATGGGTGAAATTTAAGGGTCGTTTATATCCTGGCATTATAAAGGGAAAATATAAATCTTAAATAACATACTATGAGAGTTGTTGTTATTGTGGGATCTCTAAATTCACTTTTGAGCAGTAACTACCTCTGTTTGTTCAAAGTTTAGTATTGTAGGACCCCTGTCTGGCTGGAGCCCCTAAATTCAACCATAATATAAAGATATCTTTTTGGCTAGCCAAAACTAAATAGTACTAGAAAGCACATTCAAGAGCCTTAACTTTTGATTTCCAGTTCACGTATGTTTCAAAACTACATCTTAACAGCTCATATGACCAGAATTTCCAGTAGTCTAAGGTTTCCTGTTACTTACCTTTTGCCTAGATTTTGGACTCAAGCCATATTCGATGAACAAAATACTGTACTCTGTCATTCATGGTTCAGTTTTAAAGTCTTGTATTATAGATACCTTTTGCACTGGCAGAAATCCTAGATCTATCTTTGCCTTCCTTCTCCATCTTCTTTCATTAATTCATTAATTAAGGTTTTTCTTTTCATTCCTGGCTTATTCTCAGTGCTTCCTTTTTTTCTTACTGTTTTTCTTCCTTTATTTGAAAATATAGTGCAAATAAAATATATTTTTAAAAACACACAAATTAAAGGAAAATATATAAGTATTTACAGAGTGGCCTTTACAGGATAAGCTTCATAATCATTGTCTTCGAAAAGAAAGTTCGAAATAGGTAAATTGCATCAAGATATGGCTTTTGCCTATCTGGCTTGTATATCAAAAATGCTCAATATTAAAAGAAGGTATTCTTATAATGTGCAGGGTGGCAAATTAAGGCCCTGATTCTGCTACATATTTCTGTTTAGTAATAAATAAGAATCAGCAGCCATAGCACAGTTAGCACTTAGCACTTCTGTTGCTGATGTAGGAGATACAATAGCATCCCTCTCATGAACTCTTAGGTGTAATGGCTCTTCTGGGCTAATGGGAGTAAATTAAGAAATATATAAAGTAGATCTAACTTTGGAATCACAAGTAGTAGAACTGTTAAGTAAAAATAATACAATTTTTACAGTCACTTTTCTGACTAAATACGCTAATCTCTTGGCTGCCATGAAGGCAGTAGCAGATCTGATTTTGCAATGTGAGGGCATGGGAAAAGTTTGCAAATCAGTAACATTTTTCAGAAGAGAGTTGGGCAAATTAAATGCATCTTTATGATAGTGTAGATTGCATGATATCTAATGCATTACATAAACCATTTTTTGAGATCCTGGGTATTTTAGAGAGGATACAGTTATATTCCCTATTTGTCTGTAGAGTATGTCCACACTGCAATCAGGAGTGTGACTGCTGCAGCTCATGTTGATGTACTTAAGCTAAGTTTGATCTAACTAGCTCAAACAACAGTAGCAGTGAAGCCGTGTTAGCTTGAGCTGGCCACTTGAGTACAAACCTAACTCCCAGGCAAGCTGATGCAGTCCATGTTACTGTAGCTTCATCTGACTTTTTTTTTTATTTTTGGAGGGCGAGGTAACTAGTTTAATGCTCACTTAGGTATGTTTCACATACTGCCATCACATCTCCTAATTGTTGTGCATACATGTCCTTAGTGTCCTGGGTCACCCTCCATGAATAGACATCAAAGTTAGCGCAATAAGGCAATGGGACTAATCATGTCTGATTCATTGTAAGTCAGAAAAGAAATTGGCTGGGGTAAGCACTAATTCGAGAGGCACTTAAATAAAGCCTTTCTAAAACTTTCCTGTCATTATAACTGCATCTACAATAGGGCTTTTTGCTGGCATAAAAAATGTTGTTGTAAATAATTCTCCCTCTCTCCCGTGAGGCAAAGGTTTTTAGTGTAAATCTGGCCTGAATTTCTGAAATTTCCATGGGTTTCCCTTTCTCGGGTCACCTGGGATTAGAAAAAGAGGCTCAGGTCCTTCCCCCAGCCTTCATCCCAATGCATCCTGCCTGTAAAATACATTTTAAAATGTTGAAGTTCAACTTCTCCTGCAAAAACAGTCTTCTGTGTTAATACCCTGTTGAATCAAGAGAGTTCACGTGGCATCCTTTGCACTAGATCATATTGACAAAGTCTTTTCCATAACCATAGATACTTTTTGTTCTAAACAAATAATTAATATTTTTAAAAGCTTTGATTCTGCAGATGTAGCTGAACCTTATGAAAAAGGAACCACCCCAGATTTGCCACTTCAGGTGCTGTTTATAAATGTAAATTGTTGTTCAGCAGTAAAACAATTTATCTCCTTTGTTCTCTGTTACAAATGTTGGGAAAAGAACTGTGTTGGATCTCTCTATATCTAAGAATGTTGTTTTAGGTTTTTGCAGTCAGTCTTTGTATTTAGGCTTTTGTCTAGGTATTGTGGTGCAGCTGAGATTGGGGAATTCTATCAATAGACAACGTGACTGTAGGTAGGATTGCTTAATTTCTGTGCCCATTACCTTGTATGTGCCTGCATTGTTTATTGATGTGCATTGTGCTCAAATGTTACAACGATTACTGCTAAAAATTAACTTTATTTTTTTCATAAATTTCTAATACCTACTGTAAGCATTACTCAATGACTAAAATTTCCAAAGTGTAAAAACTGAAATATAGGTATAGGGATAAAACTTGCAAGTGTCTCAGGAACTTAGGAGTCTATCTCATTGAAAGTCAATGGGTCTTAGGAGCCAAAGTCACAAAAGACAAGATCCAGTCAGACTGAGGTGCCTAAGTCCCAATTTCAGGCACAACTGCAATCCACAAACCCCAGGCTTGGCTGTCACCTAACTTCGTAAGCACTAACCTCATACAGAGCTAAATTTTTGCTATCAAAGTTCCCTAGGTGCCTAAAGTTCTGCCTCTGGGCATGCACACTGCTGCCTCACTCTTGTCTCTGGCCAGGTCTACACTGCGACTTTAAATCGGTTTAATGGATTCATATACGATTAACGCTGTATCCGTTCACATCGTCGTCATTAATATCGAGTTAAACGGCTCCTTAAATCGATTTCGAACTCTCCCAAACGAGAGGAGTAGCGCTAAAATTCGATAGCGATAACTCGGATTAGGGTTCGTGTGGACGGAAATCGACGTTATTGGCCTCCGGGCGGCATCCCAGAGTGCAGCACTGACCGCTCTGGACAGCAATCTGAACTCGGATGCAGCGGCAGGTAAACAGGAAAAGCCCGCGAACTTTTGAATTACATTTCCTGCTTGCCCAGCGTGGAGCTCGATCAGCACGGCTGGCGATGCAGTCTGAAATCGAAAAGAGCTCCAGCATAGACCATCGGGAGATACTAGGTCGATTGCTGTTTGGGAGACAAATGTTGTAACCAGCTCCGTTACAGAACACGAGCCAAAGCGTTTGAAAAAAAACTCCAGGATACACAGCGCTGCGTGACAAGCGTAACGGGAAGCCAGAGACTCAAATGGACGCTCATGAAGGGAGGGAGGGGTACTGAGGACTCCAGCTATCCCACAGTCCACAGCAGTCTCTGAAAATTATTGCATTCTTGGCTGAGCTCCCAATGTCTGTAGTTCAATCACAGTGTCTGGCGTGGTTCAGGGAACAGCCTCCTCAGTTTATTTCCCCCACCACGCTGAAAAAAGGAATGATTGCTTGCTACGGCGTTTGCTCAATGCACTCCGCGAAAAAGGCGCCAAAGGGTTGTCTGCTGCCTTACAAAGGGAGGGTGAGGCGTACCGCACCACCCGGGGAATGTTTTCTGCCCCATCAGGCACTGTGCTCTCAACACGGAAGTGGGAACTATGATAGCTGAGGAACAGCTACCCACAGTGCACCGCTCCTGAAATCGATGGTAGCTTTGGACCATGGACGCAAACAATCGATTTCAGGATCCCACTGTGGACGCGCTAAACCGATTTTATTAGATCTGTTTTGTAATATCGGTTTAAGCTAATTCGAAATAATCGTGCAGTGTAGACGTACCCTCTGAATGCCTGACTCACACCTAAGCCCCAGCAAAATCCGCAAACTAGGGAATGATAGGCATTTCTCTGCCTATCTTGGATGCAGGTGTGTTCAGAGCACACTTACCTCACACAATATCTGGGGGTTTGGAGAAGGGGAGGAGAAGGTGGTGGCCTCCCTTATCACTTTTAGCCCAGTGTTCAGTATAGTTTCTTAGCAGATTTGATGTGGCAGACCCTGGTTAAATTTCCCCCTTGCCTGGTGAGAAGAGATTTAAACAATGATTCCACACCTCTCTGAGGGCTCTAACCACTAGACTATGGAGTGATTCTTATTAATGCAGCAGAGAAAGTATTTAATTATTATTTAATAAAAAATGGAACAATTTAGAGATCAAGGGAGACCCACATCTGTCCCATAGTCCAGTGGCTCAGAGGTGTGGAAACCTATTAAAATCCTTTCTCCTCATCAGGTAAATTGGAGAAGTGAACTGGGGTTTGTTACATCCCAAATGAATACCCAAACCACTGGGCTGAAGGTTATAAGGTTCCACCCTCTTCCTCAGCCTTTTTGAGTGGAGTTAGGCCCTTGCTCCTGTTTCCAGCTGGATTGCAAGCAGAGCTAGGCACTGAACTCTGTGAGAAGATTGAAGCTTGGGACATACCTCTTTGGTAAGTAACCTCCATTGCCTGGTTTAGGTGGCTCCCCATGTAGCATGCTGGCTTGTGTAGATTACAGTCTTAGGCATCTATCTCTCCCCATTCATTGTACAGGAAACTTAAATAACTCAGGCTTTGTGGATCCCATTGTTGTTCCAGTGATTTTTCTAGCAACATAAATGTTAAGCATTGCAATGCTTAAGTTCTTTTATGTATCTAGGGGGAAGGTGTGTTTAAAAATAATACCCATATTCATGTGATACTCCGACGAAAATCAAAATTGGATTTTGAAGGATTTTTTTTTTTTTAAAGTTCCTATCAGGTATATTACTGTGCACATCTAACAGAACTCGTTGATCAGAAAAATATTCTAATTAGTCAAATATGACCTTGAGCTAAGCATAGAGATGTAGAATAGTCCGTATCATGCAGCCCAGTGCCTTTTAGATTTAGCGCACAGTGAACTAATCCATCTGTTTTTAGTTTTTTTTTTTTTTTTTGGTCCCAGGATAACACTTGGTTAAAAGACACACGGTTTGTCCTTCAAGATAAATTATCCTTTCACTTCTTAATGCTGTAAGTGATAAAAATCCAAGAGCAAATCAGTCCATGCATTAAAATTTAGGACCTCTGCTTTGGTTTTATTTAACAATTACATGGGTATCCAGAGGTTAAAAAATAGAGAATAAACAGCTTGATGTGGCAGTCCTTACACAGGCAAAATTCCCATTAACCTCAGTCGTATTTCTTAGTATGCAAAGAGCATGCCATCTGCGCCTTTTGGTGTATCTTCTGTAAACACATTTATGTTACAGATGGAATAGAATCAAATCCTGGGTCCAAACAGCTCTGGATTTTGATAGTCCTATATATTTCACTTTATATAAAAGTGACTTCCTTTGCAAGGAATTAATACTACTTTAGATTTCATTGTAATAAATACATATGGGAATTGTGGACCTGATCCAAAGCCCATTGTCATCGATGCCAAGACTCACATTTACTTCACTAGGCATTGGAACAGGCTAGGAGCAGTAACACTACCAAGTTTATTTATTCAGATTTATTTTTGTTTGTGCCTATCAGTTCTTGACACAGTACTACAGTTAAAATCATGATATTTACAAATAGTGACCACTGTAAGACTTCAGTTAGAATTAAATCAGGTCTCTAATGCCCCCACTATCTCCCTTTTTACAAAATTCCAGACATTTTGCCCTGACTTTCAAGGCCATTCGAAGCTCCACTGCTCTCTTCTTATTCCTAACATTCTTCTCTCTGCCAGTGACAATAGACTTGTACATTTCGTTCACAGCCTGCTTTGTGCCTTTTCTGTGCTGCCCCCTAAGTTTGGGCTGCCTTCACTAAAGTGAGCTCTTCCTTCAAACCATTTTTCCCCCATTATGCCTAAAAGTAATTTAAGGCTATGTTTATGGTCAGAATTTATCTTCTGCAAAATATTTTGACTTTTAATTGAAAACTGAAATAAGTGTGGGGGGTTGAATTTCCAGTTTTTCAGGAAAAAACTGAAACTGTTTCTAGGAAAGCAAACTTTGCACAAATGATTTCATTTAGTTGAAAACCCAATTTTCCCTCAAAATAAGTTTAGATAGGAAATTTTCTAGTGGACCTAGCTGAGGCTCAGTTGGGCATAACAGTACAGAAGTAGATTGCAGCCCTCTCCCCTATCCTGCTAATATTAATTGCCTTCTTTGGCTGTTAATTCATTGGACAAGGGACCATGTCTTATGTGTTTGCATGGGTCGTAACAAAATAGAACTTCTGGGCCCTACATTAGAATAAATAATTGTTGATGGTCAAATCACTGACCAGAAATAACACTGTTTTACACCAGTAGCACAGGTTGGTTTTCTAATTGTGAATGATATACTTGAGTGAATACTAGCAGCTGACACTTTGTGCACAATTCATAGGCTGAGATTTGTTTGCACAAAACCTAAAACAATTCTGAAAGTAAACAAACCTGTAATCTATTCACACATTTTCTGAAGAGGGAAAAGGGATAATTTTAGCAAACAGATTGCTGATAGTGAACTGTTCATCCAGCTCTAATATAAACATTATGCAAGAACTAATTGCTAAACATATAAATATAAACCACAATCATGCAAATACTTACAGTGGAATGTTCAAAAACTTAGCACTGGACGAATTGCTCCCACTGATGTCAATGGGAACAGAATTAGGTCAACACAGTACTTTTGAAATTTTACCCTTTCACCCTGCATAGCTTTTCCCCGCACCCCCCAATGAGAATATCCCATTGTCTACTCTTAATAGTCAGGGCAATAATCTACCTAAGTGTTTGCAGTATTGACCCATAACTGCCTAATCATGCAATAATGGAAGCTTTAATATATTCCAGTTCTTAAATGTACGTCGGTATTTTTGTCTGTAAGTTATCAATCGATTTTAATAAACATGAAAATGACAATGAAGTTGATCCAATTCAGACATGATCTTTGATGATGTCTCTAAAAATGTTGTGTTCTGTGTTGTTGATTTTATAGACCTCTATTTAAGGGAGTAACATGAGGCAGATGCACATTTGTTTGATAGTAATCAAATACCATCAGGTTATGACATCTTATTAACCTTGTAAAAGTTATTTTATCAGTCTAATTAATTAAACACATTTGCAAACAAAGCCTTCAACTTATCAACAATAGTTAATGGTTTGTAGCATTGTTAACACATTCACTATATAGCCACATAAATATTAATAAGTTAATAAACAGTTGTCACAAACATATTAATGAGCTGATTTCTTTGTGAATACTTCAGTGCTAAAGAACCGAACATGCAAAATGTGATAATACCACCAATATTCAGTAGTTTTTCCCTTACCCCCATTCACTTGTACTAAGACTGTAGATTACAACTCCTGCCCTCTCCACCCACATGAGATACCAGTGGAAGCAGCTGTCATCACACTCAAGTCTCAAAGCCAGGTCTGCAGGGTTCATGAGAGTAGCCAGGATCCAACCCTCCACCTGCTAGCCTACTGAGAACTACTTACCGAGGACCCATGAAGCCCAGCCCTAGGTATAATAGGCCAGGGGAGGATCTGCCTAGGGGCAGAGCCAGGGCTACCCTCCCCAAAGGAAGGCTACACCCCAGGTTCTGTATTGGAGGAATAACAGAGCAGCTGATTGGTCTGCTGGCCCTACTTAATCCAGCAGCAGAACAGGAAGCTGTCTGAATAATTGATCTCCACCCTACTCTTGACTATGTGCCCCTCAGCTTGATTTCCAGGCATCCTGCCCTGGCTTGACTACTGGCATCTGATGTGTGGTTCCTGACCCCCATCTGTCTCCTGCTTCTGAGTCTTTGGTGTCCTGAGCCAGTTTGGTTGTGGTACCTGACTCATGGAACCAGAACTCAAGTTTGTCTCCTGCTTCTGATCGCCTGACCCAATTGCTTCTTGACTTCAGTTGTGTGATTGTGGATTCTAGTCTGACCTCCAAGTCTGACTGTCCACAACCCAGCCATGACAGCTTGTTCAGACAGCTTCCTGTTTCTGCTGCTGGATTAAGGAGGGCCAGCAGGCCAATCAGCTGCTCTGTGACTCTGCCAGTAGGGCCTCAGGTGGATCTTCAAACTGGGGCTGGACTTTATGGGCCCTTAGTAAGCAATTGACAGTAGGCTTAGCAGGCGGAGAGTGGGAGTGTGGCCACCTTGTGGACCATGGGTCTGAGACAAGAGTTTTCAGGGTGGCTTATAAATGGACCTTACCCCCCGTCCCAAAGCAGCGTACACACATGTTGCAACAGAAGTTAGAACTGATGGTAGCCAGAATGAATATACAACCTGCAAGCCACTTCTCTACTCTTCACACCACATGAGATCACACCTGATCTGGGGCACTTAGGATTTCCAAATCCTCCTTTTTATTTCCTAAACACAAATCCACGCCAGGATAAACATTGGTCTAGATCAATATTTTAAGTTCTAAGACATGAAAAAAATCTCATAATTGCTCTGCAAAGTGTCTAGTGTAGTGTGGGAATTCAGTAATTGTTAAATAATCACCAGTGTGGCTCTGTAACATTTTCTGCTGCCTTGCTATTTATGAGTATAATTAATCCACTACAGGTGAGCTACACCTCACCTTTGACTGGATAGTTTTTCTTTTCATTTCTAGTTGACTGCCCTGGACCATAAATTCTCCAAACATATTGCTACTACATTTTCCTCCCTCTCTCTGCATCATGGACTGATTATGAAATGATACACAGCTTTCCTTGCATAATGCGGCTCATTGATCTGATACATGGTTAGCAAGTCACAAGAGAGATTTTTAAAGTGTCATTGCTTTCAAAGGAGGGGCAGCTAGCTGGATGCTAATAAAACAACAACAAAAACAGACTATTAAGTAAATACACTGATGTGCCAATGTAAATTTCCAAGGGTGTTCCAGCAATGACAAATCTTTATGGAGAATTATATACATAGGCTGAAAAGGATTTCAAGCTAATGCAATGGGGAAGTTGGGATCTGATCCAAACTCCACTGAAGTCAGTGGAAAGAATTGTATTCACTTAAATGATCTTTGGATCTGGCACATTCTCAGCCAACTTTGTAAAGGAAATTTATTTTTGGAGAGAGAAGGGAATTGAAATACCCATGCAATTGAACTGCTTCAAACAACATGACAATACCAATTTATTCCAGTAAACTCAAGCCTTTAATTATTCTATCTGAAAACTGTCACATTTCCCTCGCTCCCTCCAGCTAGGAATTTGATTCACCCCTGTGTGTGTGCATAGGTGTGTGTGGGTGTGTATGTGTAGATGTGTGAAAAAAAATGCCACAAATTTTCATACTGTGCCTGAACCCTCACAAGCTATACACTAAGTCTTTCTACTATTTCTCCTTGCTTCCATCTGTTAGGATAGTAGTGCAACACAGGCTGGTTAGATCTCTGTGTGAGATGGTAGACTATGTGCAGCGAATGACTGGTAATCTTGTAAATCAGTGAGAGCACAATCTTTTGGGTGGGGAAATCTGAAAGAAGAGACTAAACTTTATTGCACATGCTAAAAGATACAGTGTTTTCTGAGGAGAAACCTTTGAGCAGCAGAGGATGGAATACATGGGAGGTAACTTTTCAGAACCATGTTCATTGGAATAGATGTTCATGGTTCATTGTATTAACATGAACTGTGTGCTGCGCATGGTGCTTGCAGTTTACCTAATTGATTTTATAGTCAATTTTGAACTATTGGTAAGAATGTTGAATTGTAAAGGGATAGTTTAGTTTAATGTGGGCAATTGATCTTGGATTATCAGCAGATAAGTCTGCTCAATGGTCTGTGATGGGATGGGATCTGAGTTACTGCAGAGAATTCTTTCCTTAGTGCTGGCTGATGAGTCTTGCCCACATGCTCAGGGTTTAACTGATCGCCATATTTGGGGTCGGGAAGGAATTTTCCTCCAGGNTCGCTTGCTGGTGGAATCTCTGCAGCTTGAGGTCTTCAAACCCAGTTTGAAGACTTCAATAACTCGGACATAGGTTAGGGGTTGTTATAGAAGTGGATGGGTAGGGTTCTGTGGCCTGCTTTGTGCAGGAGGTCGGACTAGATGATCATATTGGTCCCTTCTGACCTATGAGTCTATGAGTCTATCTGGGGACCCTCATGAAAACTTTTCTGAAGTTGTAAAAATGCATTTGTCAGGGAAATACTAGTCTTAATATGCACTTGTTTTGACAGTCTGATGGCTCTGTCAGTCACAGAGAAGGATAGTTACAGATGTTGTAGAGGAATTTGTTTGGGGCCATGTCTGAGGTTTTCTCAATAGAGGGATGGAAACAATGAATTCAGAAGGGATCAGAAGGAGATGAAAGAGTCTGTCAGGAGTAGGAATGGCTAACATGATATCAGAGAGAGTGTATGTCTCTTGATAGAAGAGTTTATTCCACTGGGAGCAGCACATTGCAAGGTTCTAAGACACTTCCTTTGTACCTTATCCTATTTTCTGCTGAAATTTCTAAGATCATCAACAAATGGAAGCAAATTTGTCTCCAGATTATCTAGCACTAATGTGGTTTCCCTCATTTAAAAAATGCTAAAAAGAAATATTTTTAAAGAAATGGAAACTTTTTTCCAAAAGTTTTTCAAGACACAATTTGTAGAAGCCAGCTTCATTTTTGACAAATCAGAATTTTGCTAAAGAAATCCCAACCAACTTCAGTGAGTACAAATAACCATGAAAATGTGTAGAAAGCTAGCAAGTAAAATCTTGTGTTGCTTCTGTAAATGCTAGATTTTGCATGCACAAATGAGCATGCCTGCAATGGTAGCAGGGACATTTTTTTAGAGGTCATCCAAAAAACAAGTGCTGAAATCCTTTAGTTTGTACCCCAAGATTACTTAGAAGGACATGAGACTCACTGTAAAATGTATTTTTAGTTTCCTTCTTGAGACCAATGTTCTTATCTGAAGTCTGCTTTAAAAATGAGAAAAATTGTACAGCCAATGGAAGAACTTCATAGCAAATCTAAAAAAAAATATACATACCTTTCTGGGAAAACATGACAATTATTCTTTCTGTTTTAGAGACAAAAAGTATTTTTCCTTGGCACCTTAAAAAAAAAAAAAAAAAAAAAGATAGTTTTCAATGTATTCCAAAACAAAAACAACTGTGCATTAGAGAAGCGATCTAACAGGATAAACATAATTCACTCTATCCATTGGGCTTTTTTGTACAGCAAGAATAACCTTTTGATTTTAATCCAAATGTAATGTGTAGAGTGTCTATGAGGTCGACTACATATATCTGAGACTATCTGAAATGCCATAATCTAATGTAACTTGAACTCCTGCAATGCATAAATCATGTCAGAGGTAGAACAACACTACCATTTTTCCAAAAGTAAAAAATCCTGGCTGGGGAATACACACCCTTCTAGAAGAGTGTGAGATATTTTAGTCTCTGGTCTCATTCATTTTGATTTATAAATACTAAGCTTATTATTAATGTGATAACTTTTCATTAAAACTGAAAGTGGAGCAAATTTAAGCATAGAAGCCAACAAAGTAACATGAATTATACTCTTCCAAGTCAAAGCCATTCATTATTTGCTTTAGAACAGAATAATTACTGGTAATATCAATTCATTTCAGGGTTATTTTTACCGCTGGCCATCAGCATAGTATCTGAATGCCTTCCGTGTAAAATAGATAAGCAACAGTGAACAGGGCCGGCTTTAGGAAGTGCGGGGCCCAGTTCGAACAGTTTCAACAGGGCCTCAGCAGGGAAGACTGAAAAAAGAACAACAAAAAACCCCCATGCACTTCTGCGATGGCTCTTCTGCAGTGGGTTCTTCACTCGCTCCAGGTCTTAGGCGGCACTGAGGAACCTGCTGCCAAAGTGCCGCCGAAGACCTGGAGAGAGCGAAGGACCCACCGCCTAAGTGCCGCCAAAGACCTGGAGTGCCGCCAGGTGAGTAAAAATTAAAAAGGTGCCTCTAGCCAAGGAAGGGATTCTCACTGGGCGTGGGGCCCTCTTAGGTGCGGGGCCCAATTTGGGGGAATTGGTGGAATAGGGCTAAAGCCAGCCCTAACAGTGAAGTTGACTTCATGAGTCTTGCCCCTTTTCAAGTGATAAAGGGATTGGGCATCTTCTTCTGGGAGAAGGGAGGCGGCGAGCTGATTTTTTAAATGTCATTCTGGTTAGCATGGCAAAGGCTTAGCAAATAAAGACGTTTTCAGAGGATTTCCTAAAAGTCGTCATATTTTAGATTAATCTGATCTCCTCCAAAACATCTTTCCAGACATCATACTCAAAACTTCTCAATTGAGACTGTGTTTTCCCTGGCTGTCACACACTTTGTAATGGCCTGGACACATTATGCAGAGCTGGATGGAAAAACATAACTCCCTTTCGCAGAGAATTTTGTTATTTTGAAATTTGTGTTTGTTCGGACTTTGAACAACTCCCCCTCCCAACATTTCAAAATTCTCTGCAAATGAAAATGGAGCCCTAGCTCCAGGTTAGTCTGCCTGGTAGGCTGCCCCAGAGCTGGAAACCCTGGGATCCTGACTCTGGGATAGTCTGCCAACCAGTCTCCCAAAGAACTGCAGGTCTGGGAACCAGGTATGATGAGGACCCAAAGAGCCAGGGCTTCCAGTCTCTTGGCTCCCCATCAGCCCACCAGGTGTACTGCTTGAGGAGCTGGAAGACTACAAGATCCATGCTTCTGATGATCTAAGCAGGCAGGCAAACTAGCAGGAACCAAGGCAGGTTTGGAGTTCCATAGGAACTTCACTAAAAGCTAAGCATCTCCACAAAACATTGCTGATTTGTCAAAATCTAAAACTTTGAATGGAATTGAGAGCTTTGTCAGAGTTCCTCTGTGCAGCTAATACTATGAATGATGTTCTAAATTGCATTCACAATTATGTATGCTGAAGGTGTACTCTCAAGTAGGCCTGAGTGGATGATTGAAATAGAAAATCAAGTCAACTGGAGCAGTTTCATTTCGGTCAAACCCAGGCATACATGCACTTATACCAACCTGTGCTGTGATTTGATAATCAAAAAAGTGTATGACACCCCGGTAAGTTCATTACCCCTGTGTCCCACCATCTTCTCAATATCTCACCAAAGGTGGTCACGTGTGGTTTCTGTCAAAAGCTAAGTGCTAGCTGACTGGCTATTGTGAGAGATGTAGAATACTAGGTTGCAATATTGTTGAAGTGAGACTGGTCACCTGAGGCACAGTGGGGTCTCAGGGCTATCTCATTCATCATTGAGAACAATGGGCATCAGTGGAGACAGTCCGTTTTCTCTCTGGATCAGATCCAGGCTTGAGGATTTACAAGAAAAATCTCTGAAAAAGGAAGTCCTGGGGTAAGAGAGAATAATCTGCGATTGTAAAAGAGAAAAGGAAAGGCCACATGTTTTTTATCTATTACAGAGGAGAAACTCTTCTGGTGTGGATGGCTTGAGGAGCCCAGAGTGAAGCACTTGTGTTGCCCACACACAGTAAGACAGTTTGGGTTAATTTTATACAGGTGTGAAAAAAGTGTGTTCCTTAGACTGGGCCTATTCCTATTCATAATGGTGTGATAATTGTGAGAGACATCACTTGCAGTAGGAGATCACAGCAAAATGTTAGTTTGCAGTTTTTTCCTAAAATACTAAGTGTGGTTCTGCCATTCATGATAATCTTTGTCTACTAACCTGAGTCCTACATAATTTACAGCCTTTTGCAACACACCACCTGCAACATGGGCAGCACATAAAGCAGTTCCTGAAGGTAAACGTTGGACATGTAGCCTGATCTCAGCAGATACCTCTACCTCACTGTGAGGCAATGTCAAACTGTATAATTCCTCAATACTATGAAAAGCTTCTTTAGAGCCAGCAGTGGCGACCATTGTTGTGGTATCCCTCTAATGAAGGATCAAAGAATTTTCTGTTAAAATAGTTACCCTTGTAATCAGATACTGAGAAGTGCTGTTCAAACATCTTCATCTCTGCAATTATATTTTCTTTTCTCATTTCTCTTCCCCAAATTCTTAAATTGTTTCTTTTGCCTCAGTTAGTTATGCATTAGTGGATACTGAAGGACATTCACTGAAATATCAACAATTTTTTTTCTTTATAAATGCTTAGTATAATTGAGATTTTAAAGTAAAAGTTATCACTAAAGTAAGATACTTCGGAACTGCTTGTTTCTTTCAGTTTAGGCCTTTGAAGTACAATTCCTTTATGAGGCAACTTTTTGCACTCATCTTTATCAAATATCCTTAATACACTCAAAGTTTAGTCATTTCAGCTGTGCTTTCTTGGGGTTAAAAGAGGAATGCATGTATAATACTTTATTGCTATATTGATCTGCCATGACTTCATTCAGCCATGGAAAAAGAGTAACATGGATCTGCAGTTATGTGTCTGCTGCTGTAGGCAACATGCCTAGGAGGTTATTTCAGAGACAGTTTTGATGATGTTCTTAAAGGTAGCAGAGGTAAAACTGAATTGGCCCTGTCAACACTGGTTCTCCACTTGTGAGGTACTCCCTTTTCTTCATGTGTCACTATATAATGCCTGCATCTGTAACTTTCACTCCATGCATCTGAAGAAGTGAGGTTTTCTACCCATGAAAGCTTATGCTCAAATTAATCTGTTAGTCTTTAAAGTGCAACCAGACTTCTTGTTGTTTTTGTGGATACAAATTAACATGGCTACCCTCGATACTTAATAGAATAGGAAAAGTTCATAAGGGCTTTGTACTGATTTAAACTGTGGTCATTGTTTCTTCATGCTGAGGCTTTGCTATTAGAAACTGATCTTTTGGTTAAATAGCATTTTTTATTCATAACTTTCACATTTGTCAAATTTAATGGGGTTCTTATGACATGTAGTTACTTCTAGTTACCTTGGGTGTTAGCCAGATATTGCTTAATGCAACTGTTTTAAAAGAATAATTTGGGGTATACATTTCTGGAATCAAGAAGCCGTTAGTCTTCTCAATATTGAGCGAGAGTCCCAGGCTTTGGTAAGCTTGTGCAAGGAAATCCAGTATGGACTGAAGGTCATTTTCAGTGTGCGTGAGGATGACACAGTTATCAGCATACTGAAGATCAGTAATGGAGAAGTACTGTAAGTGTGGATGTGGAGCATATAAGTCCACACTTTTCTGTTACTAGTTAGTTAGGCCCTCTCACTGTTGTTTTTGTGGTGCTCACTTTGAACAAATATTAATTTTGTATACCTTTTTGTCTTGATATTTTGTGCAAATGTACAGAAAAATACAATTTACTCTCCATGGGAATCTTACAATTCTTGAACATCAGACTGAATTAGTCTTAAGGAAACTGCCATGCCAGGATTAAGTTAAGGGACCTAAAGGATCCCAGTGCACCTGTGGAATATTTTCCCTAGGATAAAGGAATTTATATATGAGTGGCTGTGTGCATGTACATACACTCACAGAGTGAGTTCTTATCTTTAGTGATTTCAGTATCCTGATAGGAATGGAGTCAAGCAACTTTTGGGACTATTTCTGAGTAAGTTTTCCTCTTAAACGTAAAATTTATTGGGAAAATAGCAGGCAGCTCTGAACGGTTTTGCTAGATATTACTATTCTATTCTTGAGATTCTTCTTATTGATTGTGTATTCTGGCTGCATATTTAGAGCTATATTTGACAGTGTTGGTAATGAAAGACCCTTTCTTAAAGATGCTGAGCATGTCACTTTTCTGAAAATTAATTTACAAAACTTCCTGAGATCTCCTTGTGCACCTTCTCCCCACCCCTGAAGCTGAAGTAAAGGATGCAGTACTAATGAGAAACTCAAAACCACTCTGACTTATAGATTAGCAATTGCAGAAGGTTCAGATAATGGTATTGCAAGTAACAGTTAAGTGCTCAGGACCAGATAAGAAAATTTTTGATTTGTGTGTCTCCGTGTGTATGTCTCCCTTATGGACAGTTACTAATAAATATTTTATTCAAAACATATATCCATTACTTTGTCTTTCTCTTCAACTTATTCCTGTGGCCCTGTCCTGGAAAACTGACAGATGGCAAGCTGTCGAGGGATTTGCTAAGTCTCAAACCTCTTCATTTGCTGTTTTCTAGTTATATTATTGTCTCCCATCTGATTTTTCCAAGGTTCTGCAGACCTATTAATTAGTAGTTAACAGCAAAATAATTTGACTATTCAATAACAGAACAATAGTTTTAAGTTATGAAGTGAGTTGGTTATCTGAAATAAATAGGTACTTTTAAAATCTGTAGAGAATTCATTCTGGCAGCTGTTATTAGCATAGCCTGACTTATCTTGTAGAGATGGGCAGAATCAATCAGACAATCACTTCACTTCATACAGCTCCTGTAATGCAATCACTCCAAAGCGCTTCATAACAATAAAACTAAAACAGATCTGAAATGAATAGCAGATGCCAGACATGGCTGGGTTTCTAAGGACAACCATAATCCCCAAATATTACTCAGCACTCCAAATTGTCTGGGCTGTTATGTTAGCTCATCATCACTGTGCTGGACAGTCAGCTCCATCTGATATGTTGGTACCATTCTTGGTAGTACATCACATACATTTAAACAAGTGAAATTACAGATTACAATTTACCTCCTCTGTCAGTGATCTATTGTCTATATCTCTAGGAGGAAGTGTAATTATTTGGAGGAGCCTTTTAAAGGTGTCTTGGTGCATGATAGGGAAATATAATTTTAGGTGAAGTATGAATGTTGAAATGAGATTTTCTGTTATTGATCTCTTCATGCAAGTTAAATCCTGGCTATAATTTGTCATCTGGAAAGAAATAGTGTATGTGCAAGACTAGGCAGGCCTTGGAGTCTGTAGAGATTTCATAGCTAGTAGGGTATCTGTAAGCATAGAAAATTATGGTCAAATCCATGGTTTTATATAACCCTGTCCACAGTGGAGCCAGTATAGTTCCACTGAACAGAGGCAGGATGCCAGGAGCATGTGTAGATCAGGGTCAGGGTTTGTTGAGGTTTGCTATGTTTCCCCCTAATGCCCTTTTTGCTCTGTATGAAGGGGCCTCAAGAACCACTGAGACTACAGTAACCTCTTTGTCAAGACCAGTGGAACTGGAGTCAAAGAACCAATTTCCCCTAAATAACAGTCCTTTCAGGGAACAACAATGGAATTGGGAGCAACAAAGCCACGTGGACAGAGCATTCCACCGTGTTTTAATGAAGTTCCACTTATTCAGCTGACCTGGCGGTCAGCCTCACTCTTTTCTATTATAACATAGTGGCAGTGTCTGAGCTATAAGTTCTCTGCAATGTAGCAGCTGGGAGCATGAACTACGGAACTCAGTCTGAAGCTGCCACAGTCTGGATTTTGCAGACACAAACCTAGCCCAGTGATGGCCCTGGTGTAAGCTGTATATAGAGCTGGCTGTGCAAGAGGGGGACAACAGCAGGAAAGTAAAAAGGGGACCTCCCTTGTAACCTTTAGCCCAGTAACTAGTTTACTTGCCTGGCGTGGGGGAAACCACTGATTCAAATCCCCCTGCCAACTTAGGAGAGCAAGGGATTTGAAGTGGGATCTGCTACCTTTCTGATGCATGCTGTACCCATTGGGCTATGGAGGAGGGGTTCCCTCACTCTCTCCGGTTGAAGTTGTCCACTGTGGATAAGCAAGAAATCATTGCACATGCAAAAGAGTGTACATGAGTGACTTGTAGCCCGGTGGTTAGAGCCCTCATGTGAGGAGACCCTGTCCCTCTGCTCTAATGACTTTTTAAGTTGTTTATCCACAGTGGAAGATCTTCAACAGGAGACACTGAGGAAGCTCCATGTCAGAATATCCAATAGCCCAGTGATTTGTCCTCACAGGTGGAAGAAGGACTTGAACCAGGAGTCTTTCTGGTTGCCAACTTTCTAATTGCTGAAAAGTGAACACCCTTGCCCTGCCCCTTCCCCGAAGGCCCTACCCCCTGCACACTCCTCTCCCCCCTCCCTCCATTGCTCGCTCTACACCCACCCCCACTCCCGCTCACTCCCCCCTCTCTCGGGACTCACCTGCTGCCTTCCAAGCCAGGCTGGGAGGATCTGATGTGGAGCCTACCTGCCTGCCCAATTGGGGCACAGCAGGGCTGAGGGGAGCACGGGGCAGGGCACAGTTGGACATGGTGGGGTCGGTCCCTGTAGTGAGGCACTGGGGCAATCGGGGCACAATGGGTGAGCCGACAGGATTACTCCTCTCCCTCCCTCCCCCCCCTGGCGGCACCTACCTCTTAAAGCCCAATCCAGAATCTAGCCACTGCTCTCTGTCAGGCTCCAACAGCTGAGCAGAGAGCAGCTCCTCCACATGGCTCCAGCTGCAGCTGTTGCTCTTCCCACTCTGCAGTGGCACAGGCCCGTTACTTTTAGTGTCTAGTCAGCTATGCTGACTGGACACTGACAGGTTCCCTTTTTGACTGAATGTTCCAGTCAAACACTAGACATGTGGCAACCCTAGGTTTTACACATTGTACCTGAGCATCACTGGGCCACAAAATTTGAAGGATGGCCACCTTCCTTCCCACCACTGTTGTTCTGTACAAACTCACCTATCTGGACCTATGACAGAGTGCTGAGAGTCAGTAGGTGATGAAACACTGTAATCACATAAACATTAATTAGCCCTACCAGGAAAGGCCAGATGGAGAAGGAGAGTACGTAATTCCTGAAGCAGAATGGGGGTTGATGAGCTAAGGAGCTAATTATCCCACTGGCTGGAGAGGCTAGTTAAAAGCACAGGAAGAAAGTCCAAAAGGGAGGGAAGACTAGCACAGCCTAGAGCAAGAAAGGTCTCAGGGTGGCAAGGGTTCTTCCTTGAGAAAGGTCTGAGGATTAGGAAAAGCTATAAATAGTTTTCCTGCAGGGGATTGTGATGGTGGTTTGGTGAAGATAAGAAATAGAACTCGGAGAGATGATAACCAATCAAAAAGCATCCAAGGTTGTTTGTGAGGTCTCTCAGAACAGGAGAGGGGCCTGTACACATTTATTAGATCAGGCCCAAGAGGCAGCTTAGGTGAATGAATGCCTATCTTTTTCCAGATTGTGCATCGCAATGGGGTTTAGGGATCTGGATGCCTGGAGGAACTAATTATCCCACTGGCTGAGGAGTGGGTTGGGACTGCCATGCATGTGGTTAGAGGCAGAAATACAGGTGCCTAGGGAACCTGTACTGCAAAAATTTAGGCACCAACCAAGTTTAGGTGCTTTCTGGTTCAGCAGCAGTATGAGGCATGATTCTAGGATTTAGGTGCCTAAAGTGGCAATAAGGCACTGAAGTCTTTTGTGAATCTAGCCCCAAATGTTCATAGGGGCTGGGATTTACACACAAATGAACTGGTTGGTTCCACTCAGAAAATTCTTATGGAACTGGGTTTATACAGAACAAATGTAATAGAATAATTTCAATTCATATAGTCACTGGCTTAATTAGCATAAATGTTGCTACTATTTTGATGTGGAATTGAGACAACAGAAAAAGTTGAAGGATATTTTTTATCACTTAGCTACAGGTAGGGCTAGAAAAAAATACTCTTTGGTACAAAATAAGATGCAGTATTTGATCATATCATATAAGCTTTTCCTGTTTCACTACTGTGGAGCTTGGGCCCACAAGGTGCTGAACACCTGATACTTTCAGTAACTTTTGTAGGGAACTAGACTGCTCATCTTTTTACAGGATCAAAACCTTAAAATGTATTTCTATTGTTTATATGCATATAATCTTTGATACACTTTAAATACAAATACCTTTAATGATTCACATACAAATTCTGTAGATTTTTGAAGGGTGTTGAATCAGCAATGTTTGTATGAGCAGGTTGGGTTATATTCATGTGTTCATTTGAAGGCAATTAATACTGCTGTCATAGAGACTGGAGAACACAGTCAGAACAACTAATGGCAAAGGGCCTTATACTTAGTTCAGAAAGTCTTCATTGCTTTTCTGATTTCTTACATATTGTGTCTTTCAAAATTCAGCTCATTTGTCTGACCGATCTAGCCCAGTCTTCTGTTACTCAGCTAATTATAGGGATTGGTTTTGGAGTAGAGTATCGCTGCTAGCTAGAAGTAGCTGGCAGCTGTATACTTTTCAGAGCTATCTCAGCATGATTATCAATCAGTAGAATAATGGATTGATAGAGCCAAATTCTCCTTTCAGTTACACCAATGTAAATATGAAGCTATTTCTGGCACAGATTCTGAAGAGCAGCTTAGCCACTCATGACAGGAGGTACAACGGTGGCTTTAAGTTATATTTGCATTTTCCTGACCTGGTTGCCAGCGAAAACTAGAGCTGAGTTCTATTTGATGCTGGCAACAGGAGGGCCATTCTGGCAGCCAAATACTGCAAGGGCATAAGGAAAATTTGTCCTCTTTGCCACTCCGTATACACCACAGGCCTGAGAATGATGTTATGTAGGAGCTGGGACAGCATCCCTGTGATAACAGATTAGTCCTTCACTAACTGCTAAATGTCTTGGGAGTAACATAAAGCAGTGTTAATAGACAATAGGCTCTAGTCTTTGTATCCGCATTTCCATTAATTCCCGACTGTTATGATAAAATCCTGAACTGAAGGGCAACTTCAATTTAAATTTCTTTTGAAAAATAAAAAGAGCAGTTCCAAGATGGAGCGCTTACTACCTGTTGCAAATTTTAAGTGTTATTGATATCTTTTCAACTTGAAAAGCTATTTTGTTTTTTATCTTTTTAAAAAAAATCTCTGTTTTGGAGCTGTTTTTTTTTTTTTTTTTCCGGTTGAAATAGTGTGGTGAGCCTGCACAGATGAAAAGTTTTCTAATGACTGAATTCTTCCTGCTGTTTTCACAGAAAGAATGAAAAGAAGGGAAGTTTGAATCATATGAAAACGTATCTTATCTCCAGCAGATCAGTCTTTCTGATGATCTAGTTTAACTGGCTATTAGTACATTAAGCTATGTAAATTTTGAAATATAAAAATTTTCTGAAGCACAGCTAAAATGTTGTTTTCATTGTACCTTTGCATATACCCACTAATATATTTGTATTTTTTTTTTTGCAAAGTCAAGATAAGTTCAAGTGTTAAGTTAAAGCTCCAGCAATATTGAAAGGATAATCACTGAATTAATTAGTTAGCATCAACTTAAATCTTAAAGTAAAATTACACCCTGCAGCTATTTATTATTTTTATATTTATTTCCACACATAATTACTTTTCTCTCATCAAACATAACAAAATCAAAATTAGATCAAGACGTAGCAAGAGTGCTTTTTTTTTTTAAACCTTCATATAACTAGGTTACAGCATTTTTGCCATTGCATTTGAACAGTTGGAGACTTTTTTAAACTTTATCTATAAATCTAAAGCCCACTATAAATGGGACAGGATTGAAGCAAGAACCTGATTAGTCGTTTTGTGATGGCATTAAGTGCAACACTGGTAGAGCTTAGTGATGCAAGCACAGCATTATAGTCACTATAGAAGCAAGTGCTGATTTTTTTTTTTTACTACATTCAGCACCTCAAATTGTGTTAATAAAATGTTTCCTGATTACTGAGCATGCAATAGCAATGAGGTTCTGTCAATGCAACAAAACCACTATCTGAAAGAATTATAGAAAACTACACCCACCATAAAGCAACACTCAACCTAATAACTGAGTTTGAAGAAAATTGAAAGTCAGTGCTGTATTTGTGTTCATTTGCTTGTCCTAAAGGTCACTGTTTTCACTCAAGTTTCCCACACTTAAATTAGTACAGTCTTCCCCAAGATATAATGATCAACTGAAGTGCTTTAATTTTATTTGTCAATGATGAACAGATTAAAATTACCATGAAGAATCCTTTTTGCTTCCTCTGATATGTCTGCTTGTCTGGGTAATTTCAAAGTCATGATGGATGTCTAAAAATTTCCTATATCATAATGTGATCCAGACATCACACACCTCTTCTGGTAATCTTTTGGGGTCTCCTTTTGCAGTAGAATTGAGCAAATACTTATAAAAATACTTGAGCATTTCTTTTTCACTTGAATTTATCAACCACTCAGTTATTACTGTGATGGATACTAATACAAAAACCCAGAGAGGAGGTACAAGCAGCTCATGATTATCTCAAGTGTATTTGTTTGTTGCAAATAGTGATCTCTTTGGCTTGCTATTCAGTACTGAATGCTTGAAATTTTAGGTGCACTGTGTAGGTGCAAGTAGCCACACAACTCAGAAAGTAATTTTTTGATCCTTGGATTGGGTAAGCGTAACACTTTTGCAATGATGTTTGGGGTGTGAATGCTCATGAAAGAACAGTTTTAAATTCACTTTCTCTGAGTATTTAAGTATAGAAGCTTATTAGTATTGTATGACCAAAGCAAACTTGAATTTAAATTGGAATAAATATTCATAAACAGTTGCCTGCATGATCTGCTCAACTGCTTATGACCATTTCACCCATGGTTAGGTGCTTGGGTGTTCAGATGTTGTTTCTGTCATTTGAATCATTTGCCAGTGTAATCATAGAATCATAGAAGATTAGGTTTGGAAGAGACCTCAGAAGGTCATCTAGTCCAACCCCTGCTCAAAGCAGGACCAACCCCAACTAAATCATCCCAGACAGGGCTTTGTCAAGCCAGGCCTTAAAAACCTCTAAGGATGGAGATTCCACCACCTCCCTAGGTAACCCATTTCAGTGCTTCACTGCCCTTCTAGTGAAATAGTGTTTCCTAATATTCAACCTCGACCTCCTGCAGTGCAACTTGAGACCACTTCTTCTTGTTCTGTCATCCGCCACTAATGAGAACAGCCTAGCTCCAGCCCCTTTTGGATCTCCCCCTTCAGGTAGCTGAAGGCTGCTATCAAATCCCCCCTCACTTTTTCTCTCCTGCAGACTAAATAAGCCCAGTTCTCTCAGCCTCTCCTCGTAAGTCATGTGGCCAAAGTCATTTTCGTTGTCCTCCGTTGGGCTCTCTCCAATTTGTCCACATCCTTTCTGTAGTGGGGGGCCCAAAACTGAAATGGACTATGCCTTCAAATTCTTCAAAAATGTTGCTAATGTAAATCCCCATCTTTCTTTTACAAGGCCTTTGTTCATGCCTTTTTTTAATCTCAGATAAACCTATTACAGCATTACTGCTAAAATGTCAGTACTTGCCAACAATCGCCTCTCCACTTGTTAATATGTGAGATGGCACATCACTTTTTCTATACCTAAAATAGGAAATAATTGTAGGAAGGGTGCAGAATCTGTTGGCAAGTGTTTGAATTGACAGCATTAACTTTTAGCAGTGATCACTCTAGCTAATAATGCCTTTCTGAGATGGTGTCTATGCATTCAAAGTTAATAGACTTCCTTTGGTACATAATGGTGTTGCTAGTTACATGATATGGAATCTGATGTTAGCAGGGGGATAATGAGACTAAGAGAAAATACATTTTAAATGGTGTGTTTGTGTCTGTGTGTGTGTGTGTGCGTGCGCGTGCACAGGACTGGAACAAATACAAGAAAAGTAAGCTTCTGACTCAGCACACTATATACCAGTCAAAATCCAGTCTGATAATAGGACCCATTACGATTAAAGAAGTGTGCTATCTACAAAGTTCAGATCTAGATTTTAACTTCCCCAAAGCTAAGTTCTGTTCAAGATCTAGGATTTTATTTTGATCCTATTTCTAAGAAAGTGGATTTATGAGTGTTTAAACAATCATCTGCCTTTCATCTTTTTGGCACTGAGGTATTTAAGGATGCCTTCTTGTGAGATTATCGGTTGTTAGAATATCCTAGTAAAAATAATGAAGAAAATAAGTAAATTCTTCTAGAATTTGGGAATAATAGAAAATTCCACACTAACTAAACCATTTTCTCTGGATGACTGTCACTTTAGATAACAAATGATTCTGATAATATATAAAGTGTATCTCTTAAGATATATTATTGTGCTGATTTTAAAACTTGCTCTAGCCAAGTCTCCCTAATCCCAGCAATAAACCCTGCCTGTGCCTCAGTTTACCTACTTGCATGTCATCTGGCAGGGCATTCACTGGTCAATACATCAGTGAAACTCCCAACAGTGTCACTATTTAATCTTCTTTTCACCGGGATTGACTAGTTGTTCAAGCAGTTCACCATCAGTCAAAACAGGTAAGACAGGTCTTGCTGCCTGGCTCCTCTTAAGGCCTCTATCTCAGAGGGCTTCTGCTACTCTCAAAGACAGCAGGTATCCCCAGTCATCTCTCATCTAGCTAGTTTGGTGAGCCTCCTTCCTGGTCCTTGCCCTGATCCAGAGTCTTCTACAAAAGCTTCTATACTTCTGCAGCTCCCACTGAATGGAATTATTTGCTGGCTTTCATGAGGACCTGGTGATCTTCGAGCTGCTAATGCCTGGTCAGCTGCCTCTCACCTGATGCTGTGAAGTGCTTGATTATTCACTGGTAAGGCTGGGCCCAGCTCCCCTTAAAAGGGCCAATCATCCTATGACACTTGCAGTCTATTTGTGTAGATAGAAATAAACCTATAGTTTTGCACTTGCAATTAATGGTAGAACTTAAATATGTAACTATCGTAATTATGCTGGATACAATGAGGAAAAAAAATGCACCCACAAATATGGAACCCAAGTGGATGGTCATTTATAAGAGTGTATTTGTGTTGTATGTACTGGAATATGTCATATTTTGGGGAAATGATTTTAAATACTCTTGAAACAAGTAACATAGTGTTGCTGATGTATATGGGTTTTGGAAATATATTATATTTAAACAGCAGATTATTCTAATGGGTATTGTGTGTTGATGGTGATTTGTCATTTAACTTTTAAATATTCAATGAGATTTAAAACCAAAATCTTTTAGACATCTGGCTAAATCAAATGTCTGAGAGCATGTATGATGGACATGTAACTTGTTTATCTTATCAGCGCTACTACAGCTCCTAAGTTTATAGCTTAGTTTTGACTAAGATAAACAGAAATGAAGAATGCACTTTCAATATGGTAATAAAATTGGCATGTGTAAATTTTCAGGATAATTATGCTATGTTTTGGGATTATATAGTTGGCAGAAAAGCCATAAATCTAGAGCCAAAAGCTGTCAAGGTTTGTAATTGCTTCTCTATCGTATAACTTGAGTTAATATTCAAAGTTATTGTTCCTGTCAGTGGTTTGAACCAAAGGCAATAACGAATAGTATCAGTAGAAGTCCTTTGAAAATTGGCTGGGCATTCTCATAGTTCCTCATGGAACAAAGTTAAGACTAAAATCTGTCTGACTTTGAACTCTTCTAAATTAAAATTACAGTTACAACTGGCTTCTGTGAAATAATAAGATGCAGAAAAGATTCAGATTTTGTGCTTTCATATTTCAATACTATTTATGACCTAGTCCAATCCATCTTCTTTAGACCGGCATTAAACCTTTTCTTTTGTTGAGTGTATTCTTCTGTTGCCAAACCCAGGTAAAGATGGTCAGTAAGGTATAAGGTGTTACATTTTTATTTTCATATAATAGTTTACAGTTGTTGCCAGCACCTTAGTATATAGATACTGTAGAAAAATCATATTCATTTTCTTTTCTCTATTCCACAAGCCTGATAGTTCTCTCAAACTACATCCTACTTCTGTGCAAAATTTTAAACCCAAATATCTCACATGACTCAATCAGTGTAATAACTGAAACCAAAGCATAGGTAATTTTTCCCCTGTCCCTTTCCCTATTCTTGGGAGATTTATCTGGATTAGGGCATAGAATTATTTCTGTGTATGATTTTGTTTTTTGTGAATGTGTGCGCGGGGTGGGGAAGGGAATGAAAGGAAGGTGAATTGAATAAATTATTTTTGCATTTACTTTCAGAAGGAATGATCTTGTCTCTTGCTGGAGTGATTTTGATAATCTAGGTCCAAATCTGGTCTAGAGCTTTTTGAAATTCAGAATTTCCATCCCACAGGCAATTCTGATATTTCAACATTGTTTTCATTTCAAATGGGGATAAAAAGTTTGTTCTGCAAAAATTTTTTATTAATTATGAAAAAAAATAAATTTGGATATGTCAAAGTACTTTGTTTAAACATTTTCAGTTTAAATGCATCATTTAGATATTCCCAATCTTTCTCTTTTTGGTTTACTGAACTGCATTTTTCTATAGTGACACATGCTTCATGGGAATTGTAGTTCTGAAGCTTGATTCTCTGTGGGTCAGCCTCCCTGTCTGGATTACATTTCCCATAATGCACCCAGAGCTATTTTACACAACTGCCAGGATGGACTTGTTCAGAGTTAAAGCCTCATTGTATTATGGGAGATGTCATCCTCTAGGGAGCTTGGCCCATAGGAAAGAATAGGGACCTGAAGTGCAACTTCCATTAGGCAGGGTTTATAAGGAAATGCAGTTTAATGTTTTGTTGAACTGAATCAAAATGTTTCATGGAGAGCTCTGTTCAGACGCAGAGCTCTGTTGTTCATGACTTGGTTCTTCAGGCAAGTGGCTTCTTTCTTAGCTGACTAAAAAGTAAATAATTAAAAACAGAATTAAAAAAACACCTGGAAGATCATGATAGTATAGTCTAACCAGCATGATGTCTGCAAAGGGAAGTCATATCTTGCTAATCTATTGGAGTTCAGTGAACACATTAACAAACCCAAACAAGAACAAGGGGACACTCAGTGAAAATGAGAGCTGGAAAATTCAAAACGGATAATGTTTTCATATAATGCACAATTAGATTGGGGAAGTCGCTAGGGCCAAGACTCAGCAAAATTTTAAAAAGGATATCCAAAGTTATTGTTGCTAACAAATTTTGAAAGAGTTATTAAACCTCTAGTGTTTGGTTTAAACCAATCTCTAACTATTAGAAGTTAGGAGGACGACTAATGTGTATATGTGGTGGGTGGATGAAGAGTGCAGACTAACACACTCCAGCTGCAGAATTCATACATCCTTTGAAGCATCTGGTGCTGACCATTGTCAGAGATGTGATATTGGATTAGATGGACCTTAGTTTTGATCCAGTATGATGATATTTCATGGTGTTGTAATTGTAGGGGTCCTGACTCAACAAGGAGTTGTGGGGAGGTCTCAAGGTTATTGTTGGGGGGGTTGTGGTACTGCTGATCTTACTTCTGTGCTGCTGCTGGTGGGGTGCTGCCTTCAGAGCTGAGCGCCAAGTTAACAGCTGCTGCTCTCTAGCCGCCAGCTCCAAAGACAGCACAGAAATAAGGGTGGCTATATTGCAACCCCTCTAAAATAATCTTGTGGTTTCCCCTGCAACCCCATTTTGGGTCAGTACCCCCAATTTGAGAAACACTGGTGTCTCCTGTGAAATCTGTATAGTATAGGGTAAAAGCACACAAAAGACCAGATTTCACAGGGGAGACCACATTTCACAGTCTGTGACATGTTTTTCATGGCTGTGTATTTTGTAGGGCCCTAATTATGAGGCTAAATGCAAGCTAGTCTGGATTTTGAAACAATTGGCATTATGGAAAAGTTCAGTGGGGAATGAATTTGCTGCCTCAGTGGCGGAGGAACAAAAGTCTTTTTGCCTCCTTCATGACAATGGCATAACTCTGTAGGAATTTTCTGGTTTTGAATGTTTGAACAACGTCTAGCACAATAGGGCCCTGGTTCTGATTGAGGGAGTTTCATGAGGCCCACAAAACAAATTACTCCTTTCGCTGTTATTATTTTCAGGTATATTGGGCTTTGTATTGGTCTTCTGGTTGCTTTTCGTGGAGTTGATTTGAATTGGGATGGAAGCTTGTGATTTTTCTCCCCCACCCCCAAGATCTTCAAATCACTCTACTCATTGTCTCCGATATTTTTCTAGTTTTGTTTTATCCAATAACCTTGAAATAGACTCATCAATAACACTTCAATCTGCTTTAAAGAATGACTTGTCAACACTGATATGACTACTTTCTTGGCCCAAAGTTCGTTTGTTTCAAGCCCCAGACTCCTCAATGATTAGGTTTTGATCCATGCACTCAGTCACATATGTTTGTTGATTCATTTCATACTTGATGATTGTCTGGAAAGCTTTTATTCTTAAGGGATCATTTATTAGTAACATCTTTGATTTTACTTTTTTATCTTGCTGACATTTGGTTGTCACTTGATGATACTTCTATGGGAAAGGCAATTAATCCTGTGGGTGACCTTATCTGTGTTTCATATCTATTTAGGCAGCTCTAGAACAGCTGTCATCACAATGCGCAGTGTGAAACTTTTTGAATGGAATTCCATGCACTAACACTTTATTATATATATTGTATCTCCTGTAGCCAAGTCACAGGCGCTGAAGCTTCATCCATCACCTTCAAACACAAGTGTCTCCACAATGTCTCATGCCAACTCCCATGCGTGGAATATCCCCTTTGAACCTATGAACAACAAATTGTACTCTGTTAAATTCCTCCAAAAGGATCACTTGTTTTGCCTCTGTCTTCATTCCCAACCCTAACTCTAACCTTCAAAATATATGTGCGTATAATGTTAAACACTCTGTGACCCTCATTCTTCTATCTATCCCCTCTCGGCAGGGACCTGGCATTTATTTGACTGAGAGCTTGTCTTCATGGTGCATAGTCCACACTAGAGGGTTGTAAATTCCAGGGTGCACTAGTGTTGCGCACTAACTGGTGTGAAATGAGCACAGCAGGGCCCATACATGTTCCTTAGTGCTCAATAATATAGTCCAAATTCAAGCTGTACTACACTAACATGTAGTAGGGTACTTTTAGTGAGTGCCCACAGGCCCATACACACCAGTAAGAGTGCAACACACTAGTGTGCACTGGAATTTACACCCCTCTGCTGCAGACAAATGCACTATGTAGATAAGCCCTGATCCTTCAGACATGCCTGTGAAGTACTATATTGGAAACACTATTTATAATTTCTTATGATAAACGAATCATACACTTATCTGTCGTAAATCTTTCAGATTTTTTTTTTTAAATTTAGATTTTAGAATCTAGTCTTTTCTGTAGGTCCAGTACCATCAAGAACTGCCTCCTCTCCCCATCCATTTAATTCTACTGATATTATACATTAGCTCATCTTTTAGATTAATCTTACCACACTGTAGTTGTCAATTTTTTGTATCCACATTCTCCATGGTTTTATTTATATACGTATATATAATATGTGAAAAATGTGAATATGGTATTACAGAGGAAAGAAGAAATAGTCAAGGCTATAGATGAATCACCAAATGTTATGTAACCAATTATCTCACAAAAAAAACTATGTAAATATGGGAATTTTATTCTTCACGCAATTGGTATTGAGATAGTCACTCAAACATAGAATACTTACGTTTTGATCTGAAAAGCGATGGCAAATGAATCTGTTGATAGCTCAAGGAGACTAGCCAAAGAAGGCACAGTGTCTCACAGCCAAGAAAGCAAGAATAAAATAATTCCAGTGAGTGAGAGAAGGGCATGGAAAGTCTTGTATACAATCACCAAGATTTTAAAGTTGATGCTGGAACTCACATAAAACTAATGGAGAAATTCAGCAATTAAATTGAAATGATTTATTATTTTGATTTGGCTTACGTCAGAGAGAAAAAATCAGACTGTGTAAACTCTTTCCAGTCTTTAACTTAATTTCTTTGGAAGACCAACAAAAAGAATATTGTCAAATGATGCTAATGGTCACATACATAAATGTTTATATTCTGAAGTTTAGCTGTGCTGCCTCCGTGATGGAATGCACATTCAATAACACTGTGGGGCATACTGTAGAGTGTATCCTTATATCTGATCATTAAAAGATGCATTGGGATCAAAAAGGACTTTTGAGTTTCTTGATAGATATTGCATGCAATTTTTTGGCATTATAACTAGCAATGCTATATATATTTCTCTGTGTGAAAATTTATTTTTTTAAGTTATTGAAGACCATCCTCCAAATAAAATAAAGTACAAATGAGTGATGGAAACATTTTAGTAGATGACCAGCGTTAAAGACTTATTGGCCCATTCCAGGATTTTTAGAATGAAGGTCGTGTTGTGGAGTGTAAGAACACACAGTATTAAGAATTTGGGGGAAACCGCAGTGGCATAGCTGGAGTTCAATTAACTGTGCTTATTAACTATTGTAATGGGGCGGACTGCCCCACTCCCTGTGAGAATGGGCTGTGGCAGGCCAGGGAGCCTGTGCAGCCCAGGAGCCAATCAAAAAAGGTCTTTAGGGAGCCAATCAGGGCCCAGATTGGAGGGAACCAATCAGGGCCAGGCTCACCCATCTATAAAGGCTGCCCAGAGCAGGAGCAGTCAGTCTGTCCCAGGCCTTTGACAGGGGAAGGTCAGTCCCCAAGGGGGAGACTAGCACTGTGGACAGCGCAGTGCTGGGCAGGCTCAGGGAGGCTAGAAGGTGCTAGCCCATAGCCACCAGGCTGCAGGCCCTGAGGGGAAGGGCCTAGCGGGTGCAAGGGGCCGTAGGGGAAGTGGCCCAGGGAAACAGAAACAGACAGAGGAGGGGAAAGAAAGAGGACAGCGAGGCTGGGGCCAGAGGGTCCCTGGGCCAGGACCCAGAGTAGAGAGCGGGCCTCGGTCCCTCCCCTTCCTCCTTGCAGTACATTCAGCCATGGGCCGTAGGGAGCAGCCATTATAGATCACGCCAGATCCCTGCCAAGACAGATTAGACTTTGGGGGTGTGTGGTTACATATGGAGGCTGGAGTGGAGGATTGCTCATTATTGATCCCTGGAAGGGGGTGCAGATGGACTAAGGTGCACTGCTGGAGGGCAGTGGTCTCGAAGAGGACGCTGCTGGGCAGGGAGCAATGCGGGTCCAGAGACACCAACAGAGGGCAGAACAACGGACGGGACACCACCAGGAGGGGGCGCTCCACTGGAATTGAGCTAATTCCCAGAGTTACCAGCAGGAGGCGCCGGCTGGTGAGTCCCAACCCATTTACACTATGTACAAATATACAATACCTAGCTACCTATGTACACTGCTTCTCTGGCAGGGTTCTAAATAGAGCTGATAGAGAAATTTTCAATGAAATATTTTATCACTAGAAAATACTGATTTATAGAAACTTTTCACAGGAATGTACCATTTCAACAAACATTCTTCACAAAATTGTTTTTCAGGTCTAGCATGGAATTTCTGCTCAAAAGATGAGGCATGCTCTAGAATAGTCAGTAGCCTGGTGATTAGGGGATACATGTGGGATGTGACCGACCCAAATGTTCCAGACCCTGGTCTGAAGCAGGCTGAATAGGGACTTGACACTGGCTTTCCCACATTCCAGATGAGTACCCTAAACACCATATATTGGATAGTCTGGTTTGGGTCACTTATTTTTTATGAAATTTATATATGGCCTTGGTTTCCTCCAGAAATGGAAAAACTTCCTGAAATCTCAACAAATTTAATGGGATAGGAAAACTGTTTACACCCTGTTCTAGTTTTGGATGGCTTCAAAGGCATTAGAGGGTTCTCAAACTAATTAAAGGGATGTTACCTATTTCCTCTACACCACAGGAAGCCTGAGAGAACAGAGATTCTAGAGGGGAAGAAGCCATTGGAGAAACTACCTGAACAAATGAATGAAAAAGGCTCATTAGGAAGACTGAGGTGGCCTTGTGTAAAAGAGGCATTAAAACCTAAGACTTGGGGATGCAGAGAGGCCTGTCTGGTGACGGGAGAATTTCAAAAAGCTTGGGGGGGGGGGCGAACCTCATGAGGGGAGTGGACAGATCTTTACACATTGGCAATTTACAATTGTGGTTTATCCCTGGAATGCTGTTTAGTCTTAAATCATTAAGAACAGTAGACCCTGTGGTTAGCATCCTAGGGATGAAAGGATCATGTTGTTTGGCTTGGAAATAAACTAGGTAGAGGGGAGTAGGGCTTGGTGAGTGCCCCTAAAGCATATGGATTGTTTGGGGAAAAAAAAAACCATTAACACTGAAAATTCTTATCCAATTTTATTGAGGTCTCTTAAGGCCTGAGTCTTCCACCATTATTCATGTTGAGTAGTATCTTTGAAATCTTTACTTGAGACCCTAAGGGCTTAGAGCCCTACTGTATCCAGAGGGACTGTACAAACTACTTTCGTCCTCCAGAATTTAGAAAATGCTCAATAACTGAACAGACAAGTAAGAAGGAAGGGGCAGAAGGACATCATAACAATATAATGAACATTGGGCCTGATTGTATAGTAATGTGCTATTCAGCATGAGAAGGGTCAAGAAAGCTAACCAATAACTATTTAAGATCTTCCCACTAGTGCTTATAGGGCTCTAAGAGAGAATTATATTCAATCAGCTGCAAAATGTGGTGGTTCGGTTTTTTGTTTGTTTTTTGTATAAAAAAATTCTTTATTGCATGTGAATTTTAATTAGAGTTGATAAATTGCATTTGTGTATGGAATTTTGGAGTATTTTGTTTTCTGTTATTGCTTAACTTGAGCACATCAATAAAATGGAGACTCATGTTTAGGAACTTGCTCATTAATGCTTAAAGGAATAACATGTGATCAGCATATTTGTACCATACAAGAGGATGCAAAATAATTTTTCATGTGCTCTAGCATTTGTCAGAAGAAAATTACTTTATCCTTTAATACTATATGCATTAGAGAATAGAATAGCTGACATGATAAATAGTACAGTATGCAAATAGTACAGTAGTGCATACTATGCACATATGTTGTAAATGCAGGTGTCCCTGAAAATCAAAGTTGCTCCACCATAGATTTACCTAGCACGTGGAGCTCTTGGCTATTTCTAAATGACAGCTGGGTATGTTAAAGAGCTCCATCATTGTACATCACAAATGGAAAGTAGGAATATGAACTAACATGAGAACATACAATTTACTACAGGGAAGCAGCTCTGTAGTCTATCTAGATTGGCAGAGAGCCTGTGCAACTTTCTAATGACCTCTTCCAACTACTTCAGTCTTAGGGTCTCTACATCTCCACGTCATGGCATAATCTTGTCATGCTTTTTGATGCACCATTCTCCTTGTTCCCCAGCTACATCCCTGCTCTTTCCTTCAGCATCTCTTTTGGAAGGTCTTTCTTTTCTTTCCCATTTTACACAGGGTTCTATCCCTCTACTTCTTGAATAACCTATCTTTGGGTGTTATCATGAGTGTGAAATACTATCTCTGTGCTGCTAGCTTACAGATCTACTACCCCACTCCCAGGAGGCAAGCCTCTGGTGCACCATGGGAGATTTAGTCTGGCCAGGGAGCCTGGCACATAGGGGTGGATGGGAACATGAGGGATCTGAACTACGCTCCCAGGATGCACCCTGGTAACACAGGAAGATGTAGTTTAATGTGGAACTGACCCAAAACTGAAATATGTTTCTATTTGCTCAAAGGAAACTTTTGCTCTTGGACTGAAAGTATTCAGCTACTCAACTTGAAAAGTCACTGGTGGGGAGAAGAGAGACTCACTTTCCAACCAGCTCTACTACTAAGTTATCTGTCAGTTATCCACAGGACCACTTAATTTCTACCTTTTTATTCCTTCTTGTCACCCTGTCCACACTTCTTTAGCTGATATAGTGTACTTGGACTTTCAGAAAGCTTTTTGCAAAGGCTCTTAAGCAAAGTTAGCAGTCATGGGATAAGAAGAAAGGTCCTCTCATGGATCAGTAACTGGTTCCAAGATAGGAAACAAAGATTCAGTTTTCACAGTGGAAAGGGTGAAATAGTGGATTCCTCCTAGGATCTGTAGTGGGACCAGTGCTTTTCAACATATTCATAAATGATCTAGAAAAAGGAGAAAACAGTAAGGTGGCAAAGTTTGCCGATGCTCAAAAATTACTTAAGACGGTTAAGGCCAGAGCTGGCTGTGAAGAGTTACAAAGGGATCTCACAAAACTGAGTGACTGGGCATCACAATGGCAGATGAAATTCTGTGTTGATAAATGAAAATTAATGCACATTGGAAAACATAATCCCAACTATACATACAAAATCATGGGGTCTAAATCAGCTGTTACCACACAAGAAAGATTTTGGTGTCAGCATGGTTAGTTTTCTAAAAAATATCTGCTCAATGTACTTCAGCAGTAAAAGAAAGCTAACAGTGTTGGGCGCTATTAGGAAAGGGATATAAAATGTTACTGCTGACCCCCCTCAAACAGGAGGTGCACAAAAAATTGTTAGGGCTGTGGAACAGCTTCCATCTGAGGAGAGATTCAAAAGACTTGGAGTGTTCTGCTTAGAAAAGAAACAACTAAGGAGGTTTCAGTCTATAAAATCATTAATAGTGTGGAGAAAATGAATAGGGAAGCGTTCTTTATCCCTTCACAAAACAAGAACCAGGAGTCACCCAATGAAATTAATAGACAGCAGGTTTAAAAGAAACATCAGGAAGTACTTCTTCACATAACCCACAGTCCACTTGTGGAATTCATTGCCAGGGAATGCTGTCAAGGCCAAAAGTATAACTAGGTTAAAAAAAGAATTAGATAAATTCATGGAGGATAGATCCATCAATGCTATTAGCCAAGGTGGCTAGGGATGGAACCCCATGCTCTGGGTGCTCCTAAACCTCTGACTGCCAGAAACTGGAAGTTGATGACCAGGCTGGATCCCTCAGTAACTGACCTGTTCATTCCTTCTAACCATCTGGCATCGGCTGATATTGGACAACAGTATACTGGAGTAGACAGACCATTGGTTTGACCCAGTATGGCCATTCATGAGTAATTATGTTCTTATCTAGTCACAAACACAGATCCTTGCCCTTTGTGATTTGCAGATAGTAATTCTCCAACATCACCCTAGAACACACACTATGTACAATATTACCATTTCTTTAATATGGGTATCAGGAAAAGCAATTAACTGAATCTATAGCAAAGCCACTAACAGGAAACTATTTCTCTGGAGACATCATGTCATTTTTCTATTCCAACATAGAATCCTATGAATCCATTTGTGTAAATGACTGCAGTGGTTTCCCCAGGAATTGAAATTAGGGGGTGGTGTTCGAATTTACAGGGGGGGTTGTCAGGACTGATGAGATATATAAAAGAAATATGAATAAAGTAAATGTTTTGTTAGGATAATGCAAATTTCACATAAGGATAATGCAAGTTACACCAAAACATAACAGGTCTAGATTTTTAAAAACATATCTTTTTAAATATATTTAATTTAAATTGACTTTTGAAAAGTAAGCCATCATGGGATAAGAGGGAAGGCCTCTCATGGATTAGTAACTGGTTAAAAGATGGGAAACAAAGGGTAGGAATAAATTATCAGTTTTCAGAATGGAGAGAGATAAATAAAGGAGTGGTAGCTCCGCGCCGGGAGGGGGTGGTCAGTACTCTTGGACATTTACTTGTTCAAGCTTACTCATAAGATTCTTGGAAACGAATGGGTAAATTTCACGTGAGGTGTCAAAATTTTGCAGACAGTCACACAAAACACTTCAAGATAGTTAAAGTCCCACGGCAGACGCGAAATGTTTAATTAAGAGATCTCATAACCAATCTCGGGTGACTGGGCAAACAAAAAATGAAGATCGAGATATTTCAATTGGTTGATATAATATGCATACAGTAATTCGCCCTGCTGTGGAAAAACAATCTCAACTATACATACAAAATGAAGGTATCTGAATAAGCGTGTTAATCCCTCAGAGAAAGAGATTCTTGAGTCGATTTGGGAACTAGTTCCTGAAATCATTCCACTCAATTGCATGGCCAGTCAATGATTCCTCAACATTCTGTTGATGCTTTTTGAAAAAGATAACAGAAGTACTTTTGTCACTTAGAACAAACAAATTATTTGAGCATAAAGATTTTGTGCTCCAGAGCCATTCATTGGATGATCCCACAACCTGATGCTCAAATAAATTTGTAGTCTTAAAGTGCTACAGAGGATGCTGTTCTTTTTGTGGATACAGACTAACACGGCTGCTACTCCGAAACTTTCTTTTTTTAAGAAAGGGATAGATAAGGACAGAAATATCATGTTCTATATAAATCTATGGTATTGTGTATCACCTTGAATATTGTGTGCAGATCTGGTCACGCCATCTTCCAAAAAAGATATTGGAAATGGAAAGTGTACAGAGATGGGCAACTAAAATGATTCGGTATGAAACAGGAGGAGAAATTAAAATGACTGGAATTTTCAGCTTAGAAAAAGAGACGACTAAGGGGGATATGATAGAGGTCTATAATTTTGACTAGTTTGAAGAAAGTGATAAGGAAATTGTTATTTAATCCTTACACTAAGACAAGAACTAGCAGTCACATAATGAAATAATAGGCAGCAGGTTAAAAACAAATAAAAGAAAGTACTTCTCCACAAATTTAAGTCAATCCATTGAACTCTTTTGCCAGGGGATGCTGTGAAGACCAACAAACTATAACAGGATTAAAAAAAGAGATAAATTCCTGGAGAACAGGTCCATCATTGGTTAATAGCCGATGGGAAGGGATGCAACACATGCTCTGAGTGTCTGTAGCCTGTTTGCCAGAGCTGGAATGGACAACAGGGGATGGATCACTTGATGGTTACCTGTCTGTCATTCCCTCTGAAGCATCTGGTCTTGACACTGTCGAAAGACAGATACTGGCTATATGGCCATTGGTCTACCCAGTATGACCTTTTCTTAATTAAAAATTAAGCATATAATAAAATGCTTTAGTACGAAAACTCCGCAACATAATGACCTCTCAAGATAGCAACAATGTGAGATAACAACCTTGGCAAATAATTGCATTTTAAAAATCGTGCCTACTTAGAAACATATATATGTAAGGTTCCATTCCCAGTCACATCAGAGCATTCTGGAGCAAGTCACTAAATATAGTCCAATAACAAATGTTTATTTGACATCCCCTTTTATTAAGCCGTTAGAGGGTGCTTCACGTGAGTACATCTCCCAGGTGGGGGGCAAGAAGGCACCTTACTTGTTCCTCCAGCTGCTCATTCTTTGCTCTGGCCAAGCTAGTTCGATTCGTACTGTCATAGTATCTCCACCACTCATGTGCCAATGGCTCGCAGTCACCTTCTACTGCCACCTACCACTGTGACTCTGCAAGTTGGTCTCTGAGGTTCCACCCAGTCTCTCAGTGATTTTAGCTGAGCTCTCAGTGAGGAACCTCGTTACTAGTGCATCTGGCTGTCTTTTACACAAAAACACTGTCCCCGCAGCAGGACTAAGCACTTAGACCTGATTATCAGTGATTTCAGCTGCAGTGGTCACTTTAACAGAACAAAAGACTATCTACGGAGCCTAATCAGCTCTGTCTTTAAACAGTGGAGAGGACAGGTCCACCTCTCTTTTTGATGCCCTCAACAGCACAAGCTAAGTAGAGTTCAACTGCCCTTACTCATACAATAAGAACACTAAGATTCCATTCCAACCCACCTCCACCCCTCTGCATTTCAAATGATTTGTAACCAACTCCAGTCAAAATCTATCACTTGCAACACAGCTCTGTTTGCTGGATACCTCGGTAGATTAGAATATGATTGTAAATACAGTCTGGTCCTGAAGCCTTCCCCACCTCATCATTAGCTGTCAGGGAGAGCTCATTTAGACTTTGCTTACAAATCATCATTGAAATTATTAGTTGCCAACAATCACTGAAATGAATGCACTGACATTGTGATTAAACACAACAGCATATAAGGAGCTAGTCTTTGTTTCATGCTTTTCAAATCTGTTAACTTCAGATACACGTATTTTTATCATACACTGATATGCTTTTAAGTGTGTATTAATTGTTCAATTTACATCAAATTTTCCAAACATCACTAAATTGGCATGAATTTCAGAGTACAGCCGTGTAGTCTGTGTCTGCAAAATGAACAGGGAGCTAACTTTGTTGGACACCTATTACAGACTTATCAATGTATTTTTGAGATTTAAGCTTTTTGTGGCCCCTATTCATTCAATGCATAAATGAACTGGGGTGATATTGAGAGAGAGTATAACATATATTCAGGAGAACAGGAATATAGGATTTGGGAGTGTTTGCTCAAGCCAACTCTAAAAAGCTAATTAATTTAAGATTAGTGCTATTTTCAGCAGGTAGGAAAAAAGACTTTGCGTTATGATTAATCAGAGATAGCTCCTTTAAGACAGGTTTATACGAGAAGGTGTGAGGATATTGAGAGCGATGGAAATAGATTCAATGTGTGTAATGGACTAGCCATCCCAGTCTCTATTTAAGCAAATTGATGTATCTATTTGCATATTTAATTTCAAGTTCAGCAGTTTCTATTTGGAGTCTGTTTTTTGAAGCTTTCTGTTGCAAAATTGCCACCTTTAATCTGTTACTATGGCCAGAGAGGTTGAAGTGTTCTCCTACTGGTTTTTGAATGTTTATTGATTCCAATGTCAGACTTGTGGTCCATTTATTCTTTTGCATGAGGACTGACTGGTTTGCCAAGTGACATGCGAAGGGCATTCGCTGGCACATTGATGCAATATCACGTTGGTAGATTGAGCAGGTGAACGAGCCCCTGATGGCGCGGCTGATGGTGATTTTAGGTTCTATTATGATGTCACTGAATAAGATATGTGGACAGAGTTGGCATCGGGCTTTGTTGCAAGGATTAGGTTCCTGGTGTGAGTGTGTTTTTTGTAGTGTGTGGCTGTTGGTTGAGTATTTTGCTTCAGGTTGGGGGGTGTCTGTAAGCGAGGACCGGCGTGTCTTCCAAGATCTGGAGGGTGAGGCGTTCTCTTTCAGGATAGGTTGTAGATCTTTGGGATGGCTGGAGAGGTTGCAGGGTGTTAGGTGCTGGCTAGTGGCATTCTGTTATTTTCCTGTTGGCCCTGTCCTGTAGTAGGTGGCTTTCTGGGACTCTTCTGGCCTGTCCAATCTGTTTTTTCACTCAGCAGGGTGGTATTGTAGTTTTTAAGAATGTTTCATAAAGATCTTGTAGGTGTTATCTCTATCTGAGGGGATTGGACGCAAATGTGGCTGTATCTTAGCTTGGTTGTAGACAAATGGATCATGGTGTGTCCTGGATGGGAAGCCGGATGGCATGTAGGTAAGTATAGCAGTCAATGGGTTTCCGTATAGAGTTGGTGTTTCATGTGACCATTGCTTAATTAGCACAGTAGTGTCCAGATATGGCACCATTTGTCTGTGGAATTGGTCCAGGCCAAGGTTGATGGTGGGATGGAAATTGTAATTCATGATGGAATTTCCTCCAGGGGCTTCTTTTCCATGGGTCCAGATGATAAAGATGTCATCAATGTAGCGCAAGTAGAGTAGGGGTGTTAGGGAATGAGAGCTAAGGAAGCTTTGTTCAAAATCAGCCATAAAAATGTTGGCATACTGTGGGGCCATGCGGGTACCCATAGCAGTGCCACTGATTTGAAGGTATATATTGTCCACAAATGTGAAATAGTTGTGGGTGAGGACAAAGTCGCAAAGTTCAGCAACCAGGTTTGGCATGTAACTAGTTCACAAAACTGGGGAGGGGGTTAGGGAAATTCAGGGGGGGTGTAGGGAAAATCACTGAATGACTGTCATTAAGCAGTTGGGCTACCCTTCTGCCACAAGAAAAATACATCATTCAAATATGGTCTACCATATAATCATTTGTATTCAATTATATATTAGAAAATTAAGCAGGTTGTTTCTAGTATTGGTTATAGTGTTCTTCAGAGACATTGTAGGCTGCTGGTTATGGTGGTTATTCAAAGCTATTCTTTGTCTTACCTCTGCAGTGTGACATACTGGACATTTGACAGAGTAGACACAGAGGAGATATGTACATTGCCATGTTTTATTTCTGTCAGAAACCTATCGACACAGCTCCAGCTGCCTGGTACTGTCAGCTACCCTGCAGTCTGCTGCCAGCTTACTGAAAAGTGACATGTAGAGATATTTTGTGTCCCCAGGTCACATTCTTATGCTGTCATTGGTGTGCCACATATAAAGTTTGAGACATTTCTTACCAAAAAAAAAAAAAGAGAGAGAGAAATTCATGGTGACTGGCTTCTCTATTGCAGGTATCGCCATCACAGATGGTATTAGCATATTTGTTTTCATATTTTAACCCCCAAATGCAGCTGTTGCATCCTTGAAATTAAAAATTACTTTTGAGTGAGTCACATCTCTGCATACAGGGGGTGCCCCACCTTTACAAATCTGTTACCTAGCATAACCCCTGGATAGGACACCACAGTTGGTGTCTGTTCTCCCACTCCTTAGGTCTCCTAGAATCCTTGTATCTGGGTCCTAAAACTATTTGTTAGAAAATAGGACTCAGAGGTAACATGAGGTAGGATTGTGGGAAGAATTACAATCTTAATATTGATAATATGCTGGCATTTATAGATGAAGATTAAAAAATCAAAAGATGTTACTGGATTGCTCAATGTATATTTTTCCCTCCACCACCTATGAGGTGAGTTATACCAGTGGTAACTAAATACTTTCTGACTTAGAACCACAATTTTGTAGGAGAATGATTGCTACACTTCAATATGGTGCAGAATGCAGCTGCTGTTGTTTTTTAAACAGCTAGATAAGGCCCACAAAGACTACGAAATCCAGCACAGAATGTTCAATCTTGACCAGTCAGCCTTTCACTCAATTGGTTTTCCAGTTAGTGGGTCTTCTGAATTGCATATTAGAAAGCTGCCTATGTCTTGACACTCTTTCTCCCATCCCACCCCAGTTTACAAACTGTTCAGAGCCTTTGCTCATACCAAAGTCCTGGTGGGTTTTTCCAAACTAGGCCTTCCCCTGCCTACCTCCCCCGAGAGGCTCAACCTTGTTGGAGTTCTCAGATCACACGTACTGGATCAGGCCTCATACAAAAGGTAGCTCGGGTAAGCAGGTCTGGAAGCTTTGGGGCTTGGAGTGTGCATATCCAATAACTTAGTGATTAGCTCCGCTTGGGATGCGGGAGACCTAGGTTCAAATCCCACCTTTGCCTGACCTGGAGTAGAGACTTGCACCTGGGTTGCCCCTATTTTAGGGAAGTGCCTAACCAGCCAGATGTTCTTCCTCTGAGCTTTGCCATTTTGTATAAATAATTAAATATTCATTAGGCCAGAAAAAAAGAGAGAGGGAGAGTCCATTACCCAGGGACTAGGGAACTAATGATGTTCAAGTGCTTATTCCAAACCGATGGATTTGAATCTGGGTCTCCCACATCCCATGTGAGTGACTTAATCAATGGGCTATTGGCTATAATACAGAGAGGGGCTCTCTAGTTCTGACTTACCTGGCTTAGGTACTGAACTTCAAGAGGGTTCATGGCTGAGAATGCCAAGAAGCCAGAGGAACCCCTCTCCAGCCCATCAGTTAGGGTGCTAAGGCCCAGGTCAACTGAAGCTAGGCACCTAAGTACTTTAATTTTGTATTATCTCCTGGCTAGCTTAGACAGCTCCCTGCTCAGCTTGCTGGCTTCTTAGAATCCCGTTTTAGGCACCTAGTTCTCCCCATATATTATATGGGGTGCTGGATGCCTAAATTGAGGCTGAGGATTCCACAAGATGGCAAGGTTCCTAACAGTTAGACATTGCAATGCCCTAGTCCTTTTGTGGAGCTAACCCAAAGACTTTTCTTAAAATTGGGGTGCTGCTCTGAGTGGGGAGCCAGCTATTGCTATATGCAAGAAGCATTTGCATGAGGATGAAAGCATCGGCTGAAATACTGACAAACTCAAATATTCATGTGATGGGAAAACCATATCCTGCCCAGCTCTACTCTCCAGTGCTTTAAGAGCAAAGTTTCTGTGGGTAAGAAATTCCTTTGCTAAGCCTATGTTCCTTGTTTGCCTGCCACAATATCCCAAAGAGGCATTTAACTCGAAGGCCAGAATGCCCATAGATTAGGTAGAGTTCTTGGGGGAGGCTCCGGAGGCCTCAGACTCTGATTTCCATATTTAGGACAACTGAATGCAGCACCTCACCACCCAAAGAAGGGGGTCAGACAGGAGATTTGAGCCTGGGATTGTACTCTGTACCCAGAGCTGGAAACAGTAACTAGTCTTTCCCTAAACCCATTTCGCTTGAAATCTTCTGGGACAAAGCATGTGGGTCCACTTGCAACTGACTAATGACCAAACTGAATGGTACGTAGCCAGGTTGTTACACTAATCATCTTTCAATTCCCTTTGACTTCAATGGTAATTGTGGGTGATCAGCACTTCTGAAAACTTGGCCCAAGGTTTCTGAGAATTGTAGTGCTTTTTTTTAAATCATTGCTACTGTCTTTACAGCAAACTATACTGACAAGCCTATATTATCATTCACATTGATAAAGCATGGCTCAGAAACTCATGTGTGTCATACCTACCTGAGACTACCTGGCTCTTAAGCATATCATACACAGGGTTATGACATTAGCTCACTTTTTAAGCTATAAAATAGGTTCATGAAGTTCAGTTTAAAAAAATGACAAGAATATATTTTGAATGAGAGCCTGTAGTTTGTTATAGCTGATAATAATTAGGCTATGTTGCCTGGGTCACATTCTTATTTGACTTTGCAAATTTTCTTTTGAACACCAACTGTTACAAAGCGTATGGACTGCAACAGTAATCCCATATGCCAGATGATAGCTGGCAATTATCTGTGCAGGATTCAGACAATGATGAGATTACAGAATGATTTGACTGTAAAGTACACATTTTTAAATTGTACATCTGCTTTAATGGGCATCTTAGATGTGGTTGCTTTTTTAATCTCCATTGCTTCCTTTCCTTCTCATGTTTCTTAACTTTAGGACTGAACACACACACATTCCTGCCTCAATAGAGCTCTTTGAATGATATGTGCAAATGCATCTCATCAAGTGTAAATTACTCCAATGTTCATCTGCGTTTTTCTGAATAAATACTAATGTCACTTTTTATTATAAATCTCACATTTTATATTGGAATCCAGATGTTTTAGGGCAGGCTACAAATTAACTTAAGCATCTTTAACTCTTGCAAATTACAGGGCCTTGCAATAAATTATTGGAAAATTGTCCTATCTAACAAGTTTTACAAATGTACTGTGCACTCTGCACAAGGCTGTTTTCCATGCTTTGCCAAGGAAATGTGCTTGAAAGGAGCCTAACTAGTGATAGGAAACTGATGTAGAAAATTAACACCTGGCTCCTGCCTACCAAAGCTTTTCCAATCCCTTGAAATGAGCTCAAAAGAAATGTTCTTAAGTTTTCAGACTGTTCAATAATTGATCCTCATATCCAACTATTCTCTAATTTTTGTTTCCTAAGTTTAGCATTAGTGTGGGCAGTTAGTGCACTGTGGTATTGTGAATCCCAGAAAGTTTGAAAACCTTCCATTTTTCAAAAGGACTGGTGGGAATGAAGGAGATATCTCAGAATGGCAAGGCATACTGGGATTTAAACCCCAAAGTATCTTTTGCAATTTAGATAAAAATATCAGCAAAAAGCTACTGAAGGGGGACAGCACAGACATCTCCTAAAACCCAGACAGGAATGAGATGCCGGAAGAGTGCTGGTCCATGAAATTCCCCTGAAGAAGAAATGTGAGGCATGTGAAATTATGATGGGAAACTGGTCAGTTTGTAGGCTAATCAGCAGATATCCACCACACCAAGCCTTCAGAGATTCTGGAAACTATGTTGCTGATCAAAAGAAACAGTCACTACTTAAGTCAAAAAATGAAACAGTATTAAACTGTTAAAAAACAAACAGTGTTCCAGCTGAGGCACTAGTTATGGGTGGATTATAGGAGCAGGTCTATGGACTACACTAGGTGGGTGTGGCTCTGTACCTCAAAGTATCACCTGGAACCCCCATATTCACCATTGTCATATAATTATGGCATGTTTTGTACTAGGTATGCCTTGAAAGGTATTATTTTAAAAGTCTTGATCTGTTGAATATTAATATCCTATTGGGTTGTATGTGCTATCATATGTGAAGTTATGAAGTATTGTACATTTGTTATTGAAATATGTTGTGGGGTTGGGAACACACACAACCAGCCTTTCAGTTACAATAAAGGAGTAGCCGTCAATAGCCAAATGACATTAATGGCTCATCACACACAATCCACTATCCCAGAAATTTCTAAGAGAAGGCACATACAGAGTGGAGACTGCTTGACCAATGGGGAGTGCCTGACCCCCATGCAGGGCCGGTGCTTTCATTTAGGCAACTTAGGCAGTCGCCTAGGGCGCCAGCATTATGGGGGGGGTGGCATTTTGCCGGGGGGGCGGCAGGCGGCTCTGGTGGACCTGCCGCAGTCGTACCTGCGGACGGTCTGCTGGTCCCGCGGCTCCAGTGGACCTGCCACAGTCGTACCTGCAGACGGTCTGCTGGTCCCGTGGCTCCAGTGGACCTGCCGCAGGCATGCCTGCGGCAGCTCCACCAGAGCCACGAGACCTGTGCGCGGGGCGGCGAAATGGCCCGGCGCCTAGGGTGCCAGAAATCCTGGCGCCGGTCCTGCCCCCATGTCACAGCAAGGATCTTTCTAGCAGCTGGAAGAAGGTATAAAGAGAGTGATATCATCACTTGACCTCTCTCCCACCTCCCCCCATCTCAATACCTGGAAGTACATATGGAGAACAAAGACTTTGAACTAGGGAAGTTTTGTATTGAGGAACTGTAACCAGCTTGTACCATCTGTCAGGGTGATAAAAGCTGATTCAACTCTTGCTTACACTAAAAGTTTAAGATTTAGAATGAGTGTTTACTTTTTATTTTCTTAAGATAACTATCTCTTAACTTTATTACTACCACTTATAATCATTTAAAAATATCTTTCTGTAGTTAATAACCTTATTTTAATGTGTTATAATTACTAGTGCTTGGGAAATCTGCTCAGGTTACAAAAACAGTTGCGTGTCCCCTCTCCTATGAAGAAATGGCAAATTAGGTAATGCACTTACACTGGCCAGACTTTTGACCAGTGCAAGATAGTACAGTTCTGAGGTGCAAGACCTGGGAGCTGGGGGAACTGGCTGGAACCCCTGTATTGATGATGGTTCATGAGTGACTGGGAGATCGTTCATGTAACTCATTTGGGCATGTCTCTACCTGTGGATGGCTGTGTCTATGCAAGCCTGTCAGAAGCTTGGAGCTTGACATCAGCATCACAGTGTCAGAGGCAGCCCAGGTTGGTGTGTTTGGAGGGCTCAGCAGTCCCACAGTCCAGGTTGCATCCCAGGGTCCCTGTCACAATGGGTCACAGGGTTACATTGCCTCTTAGTTACTCCAGGGATTCCTCAGCATCGGAGCCCTGATGTCCATAGAGGAAATTTCCACACAACTTTCATTTTATGTTTTATTAACTAAACTAAATAGCAAAGCATGTGTGTGTGTATGTATGTGTATGTACACACACATAATTTTTAAAGTGGGTCATATCAAATTAATCTAATCCACCAGATAATTAAAACATATGAACTAAGACAACAATTCTTTAGAAACTCTAGGTAATAATCTGGTAAGGCACAGTCTTGTTAAACTATCAGTCCTCCAAATATTAGGGCTTTATCAGTGTTAATGCCAATCAATAGGTTTCAGACAAATAGCCAATTCAGGAAAGGTCAGATCACTCTGAGGTTGAAGCTAATGGTGAGACTGCAGCTCTGATGCCAGTTAAGGCAGTTTGTCCAAATTACTGGTGATTAGGCAATAGCCATTTCTTCTCTTCCCATACCCATACCCATACAATTACAATGAAACCTAGAACTCAAGGTGACACAACTTGTCCCATTTTAATATTGATGTAAGCAGAGTCAGAATGAGCTCTACCCCGACATCTGGTGGTGAATTGTGGCGAGCTATGGAAAAGAACTTCAGAGGTAGAGCTTGTTTGCATAGGCACACCCACCCTGCCTAGCATGAGCCCACAGCAGCCCAAATGGTCACTTCGGCTGCTGTGGAATCCCCAGTTTCTCTGTTATAGGGGCAGGAAAAATAAAGCGATGTTACCCTAATTATGTGACTCAAGTACAGTGGAACTGTTTTTATGACTGAGGGACTTGCCATCAACTAAGTAGCGCTTGCTAGACAAGGGATATTTTAGACAGCAAAGAAACCAAGTGGTCTACACTGGGGTGATGGTTCGATCTAGGATATGCAACTTCAACTACAAGAATAGCGTAGCTGAAGTCGACATATCTTATATCAACTTACATTGACTTACTTCGCATCCTCGCAGTGCGGGATCAATGGCCACCACTCCCCCGTCGACTCCGCTTCCGCCTCTCGCCCTGGTGGAGTTCCCGAGTCAATGGGGAGCATGTTCGGGGATCAATGTATCGCGTCTAGATGAGATGGGATACATCTATCCCCAACAGATCAATCACTACCCGCCAATCCGGCAGGTAATATAGACATACCCTTAGTCTCTAATTTCTTTTCTTTTTGGGGGGGAAGGGGAGGGAGAAGGTAATTGAAAAGGTGGTGACTACTTAGTTACAGGTTCATGTAGATGCCAGCAACACCTTAGGTTGGTGCCAGTCCGTATTCCATATTTTAGGGATCATGAATGAGCTCTTGCTAATTTAGTGTTAGATGGACATATCAAGCTCGCTAGATGTATTAGCAGCTTTTAAGTTGCACCTTGAGTTATTGCTTTATAGATAATGGATAATATTGTGTTTTTCAGAAATGTATTGAATCATTGAGGATCCTGTGTGGGAGTTTCGGGGACTAATTATACGTTTTCAATTAAACTAAACTGAGTCTTCCCTTAAGAGTTGTTAGCCCTTGGAGTGTAAATTTCTCTCAATTTGAACTAATCCACCACACTTCTATGCTGTTGGTATTGGGTAGCTTCTTGTGTATAACTCTAAAATCAGTCTTTGGGGGCCAAACTAGGAATTGTTAAAAAGTATAAATTAAATATATATTTTATCTTTTTAAAAAAAAATAGTGGTTTTAAGATATAAGAACTAGACATTCTGTATATCTGAGAATATTGAATAAGGCAGAGAAAATTTGAGTGGACTTTTAAAGGCATTTATGCATGCTCATTTAATTCAAGAGACATCCAGAAAGACTGGAAGGTGGCCAGCATAATACCATTATTTAAGAAAAAGCCTAAGGACAAGCTAAGAAATTATAGTCTGGTTAGTTAAACTTCAGTGACTGATGAAGTAATAGAAATTTCAAGACATCAAATGAGTGAACATTTAGAAAACCACATCTTGATAAAACACAGCTAATATGGTTTCAGAAATTAAAGGTCACATCTCACTAATTTGTTGGAGTTACTTGAGGATACTACTGCCAACATGGAAAAAGGATATAACACACCTCATAAACTTGTATCCTAACAAAACATTTACCAAAGTACTGCATCCAAAGCTTTAATCTCTAAGGTACATGATTCTTGATATACTTCAGGTGGGGAACATTTTATATTGCTTTGAAAATCACTGATGTTGGAAACAATGGGAAACTAAAAGTAACTATAAATGGAATTGCTCCAGGCTTGGAGGCACTAGTGTCATAGAATTTTATTGGTTTTCTTAAAGTAATTGCCATATTAAATATTAAAGTGGTAATAAGTTTCAAGAGATGCATCCGGTATCTGTAACCAAACCCAGCTTTGTTTATATTTTTTGTAGTACAATAGAACCTCTGAGTTACGAGCACGAGAGTTACAAACTGATCAGTCAACCACACACCTCATTTGCAACTGGAAATATACAATCAGGCAGCAGAGTGACAAAAGGAAATATAGTAGAGTTCTGTGTTAAACATAAATTACTAAAAAAAGAGAGGGGGAGGGAAGCAGCATTTTTCTTCTGCATAGTAAAGTTTCAAAGCTGTATTAAGTCAACATTGGCTGTAAATTTTTTAAAGAACAGCCATAACGTTTTGTTCAGAGTTACAAACATTTCAGAGTTATGAACAACCTCCCACTCTGAGGTTGTATTGTGGATGATGTTCATGTGATCACAGTTTAGGTACAGACACAGCTAATGATGATTTAAATATCCAGACTAAGTTCTTTAGCTAACAAACAGAAATTGTAATCCAGTGTCTGGAAATAAATAGTTCCTTTGAGAGGAAATAATGAAATCAGGGTAACCCCCTGAAGCACACTTAGTAGGTAGCCTGCATGGGAGCTATTTATAATTGATGACTGGAATGTTTCCAGTTTTATGAAGTAATCCTGATATCCTGAGCTAAATAAATGTTGAGGCCAAAGAGGTTCTTTTTTAGCTATTACCAAATTAAGAGGAAGGACCCTGAAGTTTTTTTAAACCCTTGGATAAAAATTGCTGCTGCTATTTTTACTGGAAGAAAAACTGGGAAGTTGAGGTAATTGTCGTGCTGCCTGGTATGGGACACATCTAAGAGAACCAATCTGAGCCCTGGTCTACACTGCGAGTTTAGGTCGAATTTAGCAGTGTTACATCGATTTAACCCTGCACCCGTCCACATGATGACGCCAGTGTTTTTCAAATTAAAGGGTTCTTAAAATCGATTTCTGTACTCCTCTTCGGATTAGCGCTGAAATTGACCTTGCCGGGTCAAATTGGGGTAGCGTGGTTGCAATTTGACAATATTGGCCTCTGGGAACTATCCCAGAGTGCTTCATTGTGACTGCACTGGACAGAGCTCTCAACTCAGGTGCAGTGGCCAGATAGACAGGAAAAGTCCCATGAATTTTTGAATTTCATTTCATGTTTGGCCAGCATGGCAATCTGCAGGTGAGTGCAGATCTCATCACCAAAGGTGACCATGATGGAGTCCCAGAATCACAAAAGAGCCCCAGCATGGACCCAACAGGAGATACGGGATCTGATCGCTGTATGGGGAGATGAATCCATGCTATCAGAGCTCCATTCCAATAGATGAAATGCCTAAACAGAGGCTATAACAGGGACCTGCAGCAGTACCGCATGAAACTTAAGGAACTGAGGCAAGCCTACCAAAAAACCAAAGAGGCAAACAGCCACTCTGGGTCAGAGCCCCAGATATGCCATTTCTATGATGAACTGCATGGCCTTCTAGGAGGTGCCTCTACAACTACCTCACCCCTGTGCTTTGACTCCATCAATGGAGTAGCACGCAACAGAGATGCAGATTTTGGGGATGATGAAGTTAGCTCACAGCAAACAAGCAGAGAAACCATTTTCCCCAACAGCCAGGAATTGTTTCTCACCTTGCACCTGGAATCAGTACCCCCCGAATGCACCCAAGGCTGGCTCCTGGACCTGCTAGGTGGAGAAGGGACCTCTGGTGAGTATACCTTTGTAAATATTATACATAGTTTAAAAGCAAGTGTGTTTAATGGTTAATTTGCCCTGGCATTCGTGGCCAGTACGGCTACTGGAAAAGTCTGTTAACTTGTCTGGGGATGGAGCGGAAATCCTCCAGGGACATCTCCATAAAGCTCTCCTGGATGTACTCCCAAAGCCTTTGCAAAAGGTTTCTGGGGAGGACAGCCTTATTCCGTAGTCCATCGTATGACACTTTACCATGCTAGGCCAGTAGCACATAGTCTGGAATCATTGCATAACACTGTGTATGGTCCCGGTGTTTGCTGGCATTTAGACAACGTCCATTCTTTATCTCTCTGTGTTATCCTCAGGAGAGTGATATCATTCATGGTCACCTGGTTGAAATAGGGTGATTTATTAAGGGGACATTCAGAGGTGCCCGTTCCTGCTGGGCTGTTTGCCCATGGCTGAACAGAAATGTTCCCCGCTGTTAGCCACGTGGTAAGGGGAGGGGTGAAGCAATCATCCCAGAAAATTGTGGGGGAGAGGGGGGTTAATTGAGTTTGTGCTGCATGTTAACCTGAAAACCTCAGCCCCTCCTTTTAAATTGCCAACCCATTTAAAATAAACAGTCTACCCACTGTTCTCTAAAATGTGTCTTTTTAACTACCACTCTCCCTTTTTTTTCCTTCACCAGATGCAAATGTTTCAACGTTCACATTATCTTCTCCTTCTCAAAGGCTAGCAAAGATTAGAAGGTGAAAAAAACGCAGTCACGATGAAACTTTGTCTGAGCTCATGCAGTCCTCCCACACTGAAAGAACCCAGCAGAATGCATGGAGGCAGACAATGTCAGAGTCCAGGAAAGCATAATATGAACGCAAGGACAGGTGGTGGTCTGAAGATAATAGGTGGTGTCAGCTTGGTGACAGAAGGCAAGAGGCAATGCTGAGGCTACTGGAGGAATGTTGAGGTTCAGGAAAGGCAGCATGAGCACAGACTGCCACTACAGCCCCTGTATAACCAACCGCTCTCCTCCCCAAGTTCCATAGCCTCCTCACCCAGATGCCCAAGAACATGGGGGGGGGGCCCCTCCGGGCACCCAACCACTCTACCCCAGAAGACTGCCCAGGCAATAGAAAGCTGGCATTCAATAAGTTTTAAAGTGCAGTGTGGCCTTGTCCTTCTCTCCTGTCTCACCCCACCCAGTGCTTCCCCCACCCCTCCCGGGTTACCTTGGCAGTTATCGCCCTATTTGTGTGATGAATTAATACATAATGCAAGAATATGAAGCAACAATGACTTTATTGCCTCTGCAAGTGGTGATCGAAAGGGGGGGCGGAGGGTGGTTAGCTTACAGGGAAGTAGAGTGAACCAAGGCGGGGGGGAGGAGGTTTCATCAAGGAGAAACAAACAGAACTATCACTGTAGCCTGGCCAGTCCTGAAACTGGTGCACCACACCCTCCTGTACTCTGCTAACCACCCTGGTGTCTGGCTGCGCATAATCCATGGCCAGGCGATTTGCCTCAACCTCCTATCCTGCCATAAATGTCTTCCCCCTTACTCTCACAGATATTGGGAAGCACAGAGCAAGTAGTAATAACAATGGGAATATTGGTTTCACTGAGGACTATCCGAGTCAGTAAACTGCACCAGCGTGTTTTTAAATGTCCAAATCCACATTCTACCACCATTCTGCACTTGCTCAGCCTATAGTTGAACAGCTCCTGACTACTGTCCAGGCTGCCTGTGTATGGCTTCATGAGCCATGGCATTAAGGTGTAGGCTGGGTCCCCAAGAATAACTATAGGCATTTCAACATCCCCAACAGTTGTTTTCTGGTCTGGGAAGAAGGTACCTTGCTGCAGCTTTTGAAACAGACCAGAGTTCCTGAAGATGTGAGCGTCATGTACCTTTCCTGGCCATCCCATGACTTCAAAGGACCAGACTTCAAAGAGAAACCGTTGAGCTTCAGTTCATCTGCAAATTTGACACCATCAGCTCAGGATTAAACAAAGACTGTGAATGGCTTGTCAACTACAGAACCAGTTTCTCCTCCCTTGGTTTTCACACCTCAACTGCTAGAACAGGGCCTCATCCTCCGTGATTGAACTAACTTCGTTATCTCTAGCTTGCTTGCATATATATACCTGCCCCTGGAAATTTCCACTACATGCATCTGACGAACTGGGTATTCACCCACGAAAGCTCATGCTCCAAAACGTCTGTTAGTCTATAAGATGCCACAGGATTCTTTGCTGCTTTTGCAGATCCAGACTAACACGGCTACCCCTCTGATACTTGTCCTTGATGGTGTGCACTGGAGGGCAGGGTCAAGGGCCAGGGCCTGGTCTCGAGTACCCCGCTCCTCACCCAGGACAAGTGGAGTATCTGGGGCTCCCCATATCTGCCTGGGTGGCACAGAAATAAATATGAATGAAAATAAATGATACAATGCACTAAAAATGCGGCTATTTTAAAATTATCATCTTGTCAATAAATTGCTTTTGAATTAATAACTTTGCTGATACTTGTGACCGTAGTTTTGGAGCCTGTAGTTTCAGATGGGTGACTGTGGGCAGCTGCAGCTGTCTGTACACATAATATAGCATTATGCCAGAGAACTCTGCCTAAGTGCCAAATATTGTAATAGATGAGACATGACCTTTTTTATTAAAACAATGTTGTCTATTGATAAGAGTTGGAGACTGTGAGTAAGGACGTTTAAGTTCTCTAACTAACAGTGTTAACTGATTCATTTTGTGCTTGACTGTAGGCAATTAATTTAACCTCAGTGTGTTTCACTATATCCATGATCTTGAAATGTTGTGGGAGGTGTTGATCATTGTAGCAGTGGGCAATAAGTTGGTAGATTTTGCATCTGTTGTTCTGGTAGGATCTGGTGCTTCTTTGAGTTGGTGTGTCCTGGTCTGTGAGGTGTTTGTTTCTGAGCTTAGAAAGGTTGCAAGGTTGTTTGAAGGCCAGGAGAGCGGGGTTCAGGAAAGATTTCTTTCAGAATGGAGTCTCCGTTGAGTATGAATTGTATTTGTTTGATTATATCTCTCGAGGACCCTGCAAGGTGGGAGGATCCCAGAGCTCAGGCTGCAGACTGAGCCCAGATATTTACACTGCAATTAAACAACCCTTTTGTTGAGGTGATTTAGCCCGAGCTGTGCAAGCCTGAGTCAGCTGGCAAAGGCTAGCCATGGGTATATAACGGGAGTGTAGACATACCCTCAGTTTCTGAAAAGTGTCCAAAATCCAACAAAGTCTAAAACATATGGGAGTCCATTTTGGCGACTCCTGCACTAACCTCTATTTCAGGGATGTGTGAGATGGGGAAGTCTTGGAAGAAAACTAAGGAGAGGAGCCAGCCAGAGAGATTTCCCCCTGGTAGGAGCAGAAGCAGCCAAAGCAGGAACCTTCAGATATTCAGAGAACTTTCTACAGCCTGAACTTTCTCTGTCATGGGCTGATTGGCTGTTTGCTCCAACCCTTCTGCTGCCTCTTCACTTCATTTTCACTTCACACCCGACCCTCTTGCCATCTTCTCCCCTGCCCTGACCCCCTCAGCCACTCCCCTTTCCTTTCCATTTAGCTGATCTCTGCCAAAGTAAACCCACCCCAAAATAATATAATAATATCACTAACAGCATTTGCCACCATCACATTATTCACTCTGCTTGTGCCTTATAGTCCTTCCTCCTCCTTGTGCCTGTCTTGTCTCTTTCGAGTGCAAGCTCTTTGGGGTAGGGGCCATCTACTACTGTGTCTGTGCAGTGCTTAGCACAACGGAGTTCCATTCTTGGATGACCCTTAGGCACTACTATAATAAACATGAGTATAATAATATTAATGAAGTAATAAAGCTATTACTTCCAGCCTTGGGGATTGGGGCTTTCATAATATCTCAGTACATGTTGGCTGCTCCAACTACTTCTAGACCTCCAGAGATATCTAGAATCTCAAGAAGAGGTTCTGATGATCCCTCATTTGCTCTGTTTCTTTCTTTCTCTGCTGTTTAACTCTGAGTTTCAGTTTCATGTAATTTGATGTCACTGAGTAACAGGTAAGATAGAAAAAAGTCAATGGGACTTAGGTTCCTAAGTGCCTAAATTACTTTTGAAATTGAGACTTAAGCAATTTTGAAAATGTTCTCCATAGGTAAAATGCATGTGGTGTGTATTTTGGGGTTTTGTTTGATAGAATCCTGATTAATATCTTCAAATTTAAAAGTTAAAGTTGAATTTGTAGAGGGGGATTACTTTTTAATCTGCATTTCACTCTATTTTTGGATTAAAGATGAAAAGCATTTGGCAGACAAAGAAAAATTTCTGAGTTGTCTGTCAGTCTTGAAGTACCCATCTCTCAGCAGAAACAGGACTACTATCAGACAGTAAGTGGAGTGAAAAATGAATCAGTGAAACAAAGAATAATAACCATTTGAGCAGGAACAGTAAGTTCTAATGAAGCTTTTCTTTTCTTTGAAACTCTGTAGGGGTTAAGTATCAGAGGGGTAGCCGTGTTAGTCTGGATCTGTAAAAGCAGCAAAGAATCCTTTGGCACCTTATAGACTAACAGACGTTTTGGAGCATGAGCTTTCATGGGTGAATATCCACTTGGTCAGATGGATCTGACGAAGTGAGTATTCACCCACGAAAGCTCATGCTCCAAAACGTCTGTTAGTCTATAAGGTGCCACAGGATTCTTTGCTGCTTCTGTAGGGGTTGATTTCAGGGAGGGGAACAGCAGGACTACAGGTACATAATATAAAATGCATTCTGAGTCATTATTCATGTGAATAGCATATATTGAGAAAATAAATATTGAAAGGAGTAAAAGCAAACATACTGGAAAGAATGCACAGCTTGGAGTCTGACTTCTGTTGCCTACTTGCATTGGTAATGGTTTCAAGGTCATACCCTAAACCTGCATGTGGAAGGGATATAGGAAAGTTTAATTTCTTCTTTTCCCCAGTTCAAATATCATGAGAATAATTTGAAATCTGATGAGATAGTTGCAACGCTGGGTTCAGGGAATGGGATTTCAAAAGCACTGGGCTGACTCTTTTTCTGTTGATATTGAAGGTAAAAGTCCCAGAGCTGAGACCAGCAATGAACACTTTACCATAAATCTAACCAGTATTGACGGAAAGCAAGAAAGGGTTCCTACTGAAGAACAAAACAAACACTATCTCTACCAAATGCCAATGCCACTATTTAAAAGTTTTCTAAGATACTTGTAATTCCAGAGTTTTCCATTTTTTTTAATTATTTCTATAAATAGTACAGGTATTATATTCCTGCATAGGATTTCTTTTGACTTAAAAAAAAAATAAAAGATTCTCACTGCTATTATTCCATGAAGATTTACTCTGCTGTAGAACGAACCTTTATATCTAGAGATGAAATGAGTATAAGAGGTCTGAGCATATTGTGAAAACCAAATGTAAGTAGACCTTTTGTTAAAAAAAACTCCTTGTTTTTAAATGAGAAAGCTTTCCAAAATTATGACTTATGCAGATGTTTAATGATAACCAAAGAAGAAATCTCCTAGACAAATGAGGAATAAGCTCTTTTGGTCCATTTTATTTCTTAACTTAAAGAGATTATTTCCCCCTTTTCCCCCAACTGGTCTTATACTTAGAGAGAAACACTTGATGCAAACAAAATATATTGGCAGCTTTTATACCAGTTTTTTATCCCAAGTCTCAGCAGTTAATAGTAATGAGTTTGTTACTTTTTTCCAAGGAGCCTGGAGGGCTCTGTAGCAGAATTCAACTCCCTTTTGAACAGCTTGTCGCAGCTCTAATGAGTATTTCTATGCTCAATGCTGTAATTACCTGATTTCCATGGTGAGTACTTTTTATGAATTGTAAATTTTCTGGCTGGAAAAAAAAAATCACAAAACTTTCCATTTTAATTTGATTTTTAAGATACATTTATGGAATTAAATAAAATAAAATGATTGCATCACAGTTGACTGTGATAATACCTTCCATATAGGAGTCCGTGAATTAAATGTAAAGCCCAAGTGCTTTCCAAAAAATTGTCTGTTTGTGTTTTTGCTGCTATTAAGTATGGACTGATTTATTTATCCATTGTCATAAATTTATCAGACAGTGAAAACTACAATGAAGTTTTCAAATAACTACGTTTGTTCTGCCATATTTATTACATGCAATTGTATTTAAACACAACCATATGCATATATGCCTGTGTATGTCTGAGTGTCTCTCAGTATTACAGTAGTGCCCAATAAGTATCAGGACCCCACTGGCCTGGACTCTTCAGTCTTTACAAACCCATAGTTAAAGTCCAAGCCCTTAAGAACTCGCTGTCAAAGGCCTGGGCGTTGTAATGACAACTTCATGGGTACACTCTTGCTTTTGTGCAGAGCCCTTTTGTCTTCAGGGGGTTGCGGCACAGACTTAGGTGTCACACAGAGGCTGAGGCAGAGAGGAAGAATGAGGGTAATAGCCATAGGATTGTGTGGCCACACATACTATCTCTGTGCCTATTTTTATATAGATGTAAATACACAAGATATATCAATCATACTGATAATTTTTACTACAACCTCATCTGCCTAGCCCTCTGTAGTTATATAACACCCCAACCTCTCCCCACTACACACATGGTCACAGGGTGAAATCCTGACCCCCTTGAAATCAGTGGGAATTTTACCATTGATTGCGGTGGAATCAGAATTTCACATCCCTCACCCTCCACCTGCCTGACTGTTAATAACGTTTTGGCTAAAGCCCAAGACTGTAAAGAAGGAGACTTGTGTTTTGCTCCTTGCTCTTCCACAGATTTCATGTGTAACCATGGACAAGTCACTTTAGTCTCACTGTGCCTCAATTTCCTCATTTTTAAAAAAAAATGGTGTATCATTCCAGAGTGCTGAGATCTTCTGATGGGAAACACTACTATTATGATTGAGTATTGTGTTATACCTGTCTTTCTGTCTTATTGGTTTCTACTCGAGTCCATCTCCATAGCATGTAAGAGTTTGTGATGTAGAAAAGTGAGTTTAAATGATGAACTGGAAAAGGAAGATGTATACTATTATATTGTATGGGGATTAATCCTGCTAAATCATTTGTGTAGAGAATGCTGACTGGAATCCTGTACGTAGAATACAGGTTTAGACTAGGAATATTGTCTTTTCTATTTCAGCAATTATGTCTTCGTATGTGTATCTGTTTCTATAATCTACATAGATATTTACATATATATATTCTTTTCCTACCAAACTTCTGCTTAATACATTGGTATCTAGATATCCTGAGCATGTGAAAAGCAGCATCTGAAACCAGAGTGAAAATAATTCAAATGAATATAGATTTTCAAAATTATTTACAGAAACATTCTAGTGAGAAACTATTTCACATTCTTATTGATACTCTCTAACTGTCACTGACACTAATGATGCCTGTTAAAAAATGAAAAAGAAAACATGACTGTTGGCATGAGACGAAATGAGTGGCAGAGGGCATAGATAGGGACACAGTTTTGCTTCAACCTTAAAACTAAAACATTTCTGTGAGATAAGGATTTACATCTATTTAAAAAACAAAACAACAACCCACACTGTGGTTCTTATTCAATTCTGACTGACATCAATAGTACTCCACTATCTTCAGTAGAGTAAACCTAGTTTACATTGCGGTAAGTTCAAAGAGAACCAGGTCTTTTGTTTTGATTTAAAGATTTGTTGAGATTTAAAGTTTCGCATTTTTTGGCAACTTGCTTCCTCTCTTTCCTGCCTCCACCCTGTATGTAGAATGTCACAGGGTGTGTCTACATGGCAATGTAAGCCCAGGGTTAGTGGAACTCGAGTCAGCTGACCCAGATTAGGGGACCCTGGACTTCAGCATATACACTGTATTTTAACTCTACGTTAAGATTTTCTAGCCTGTGTTCAAAGCTAAGAGTGATGGGATGTGACTTACCACTGTGGTGCCCCCTGCTGGATGTCCCATGGATCAGATCTGCTAGCCAGTGTGCCCTCTTCTGGTAGTGTCTCACCACCATCAGTTCTGGTTCAAGGACCCATGTCTTTTCCAGGACCGTGGCATCCTCTTCATGACATAGCCCTTTGCTGTGCCACACTCTGTGCTCCTGCCTTCCATGGCACCTGCAGTCCACTGTCTAGCCACTTCCTCAGTGGGACCCAGGCCCGCCCACTACTCTGGGTCCCAGCTCAGTGACCCTGTAGATGGCCACTACTTGCAGTACCCCTTCAGACTCCTATAATAATAATTAATAATAAAAATAAATAATTCAAATAGATAATGCACTGTCCCCTCTTTCTTTTTTTTCTATCTGTATATTTATACTATAACAGTAACAAATAAAAGTCAGTACCCTATCATTTTTCCTAACCATAGTAGTGACAAAAACGGTTCTGTACGTTAACTGAAAACAAGTTTCTCAGAATGGTTACTATGTAACGATGATATGTAAAATGTATATCAGAATAATGACAAGACTAGCAAATAATGGTTTATGTGATAGAGCAGAGATAAGACTAAAATAATAAAAATCAGTACTTCCTCTATTTCTTGATTTTTGTGTAAGACAGTGATTTTTGCCATCTGTGTAGCTTGTGCTGTTTAGTGCAATAGAAATGAAAAGTGTGCCTATTGAGCCTGCTTATCATTACCCTTTTAACTATTTTAGGTTAAGGACGTTGTTGAATAATCATGGTAGTGTGTAAATAATAAACTAAATATAAAAACCACTGCCCCATGCACAGCGAAACTCCAGATGTATTGTAATTACTGAGTTAGTGTGCTCTTTGCTACATGCCAGATACATAGATGCAATGTGCAGCTAGAATCCTGTGCTGCCTAAGAAAAGCTTTCCAAAAGTGAAAGTCTAACTTCTGAATATGTATCCAGCATTTAGATGGTGATTGGTGCTATAGGAAAGCCTAAGAGGGAAGATATTTGTGACAAACATTTTCCTGTTTTGTATTCTTCTCTGAACTGCTTCCCTATCATTATAGTCTCACCCTCAGCAGAAAACTAGCCAGTGCTAGGAGGAACATCAGGCAAAAATCAGTTCTTGCTGTTCCAAGAATTGTACTTATATAATATTTTTATTGTGTTGTGCTAACCTGTGAGAGATCACTAGTCTCATCCCCAGTCCCAAGGCTCCTCAGGCAGTGCTCAGATAGCAGCTGGAACCTGGCAGCTCACTGGAACATCTGGAGAAGGGAACTAGCAAAGTTCTAACTGACCAAGGGCTGTGCCCATGAAGCTCCTGACAGGGGGAGATGTGGTCCCACCGGTTGGTTTGGATACACTATTTATGCCAGAAGGAGGCACAGGAAGTCACAACCACCCACACCCAGAACTGCCCGAGAGAGAAACCCAGCAGGCACAGCAAAATTGACACTATGGGACGGCACAACTCAAGGAGGAGTGCACATTATTCTGAGTCATCATTAAATTGGATTTTCAAAGCCTCCCTGAGATGCAGTGCTCTATGCTGCACTCTTCTTATTGCCCTGGTATCTGGCTGCTCAAGATCAGCAGACAGCCTATCTGCCTCCACACCCCATTCCTATGGAAATTTCTGACCCTTTGACTCACCAATATAATGGAGCATAAAGCAGGCAGCATTCACTGAGTTCTAACCTAGTAAGCAAACTGCACCAGCAAACCTTTAAATGGACAAAGGCACATTCAACCAGCATTCTGTACCTTCTCAGTCTGTTGCTGAGCCATTCCTTGCTGCTATCCAGGTGTTTGGTGTATGGCTTCATGAGCCATGGGAGTGATGGGTAGGCTTGGTCTCCTTGGGTCACTATTGGCATTTAAACATCACCAATGCTTGTTTTGCATTCTGAAAAGAAAATCTCCATTTTCAGCTTTCTGAATAGGCTTGTATTCTTAAAGATGCACGTGTCATGCATCTTCCCTGACCATCCCACATGGATGTTAGTAAAATGCCCCGGTGATCCACCAGCTCCTGTAACACAATGAAAAGTATCCCTTTCTGTTTATGTACTGTTAGGCAAGGTGGTCTGGTGCCAATAAAGGGATATGCGTGCCATCTATCTCCTCACTGCAGTCAGGGAACCCCATTGTGGCAAAACCATGTCCAGCCTCTTGCCAGTAGTCACTAACCTTCTTAGCAAAAGGTGATCTACGGTCCTGCATACTTGGATCGCAAAAGCCCCCACAGTGGATTTACCAATTACAACTTGATTCCTCACTTACCAGGAGCAGTCTCAAGTTTCAAGCTTCCACACAGCAATCCCTATTTGCTTCTCCAATGTCAGAGCAGAATGTTATTGTGCTGCAGGGCTTGGGAGAACTCTCCATACAGTTTTTGGAAAGTGGCCTTGTGCATATGAAAGTTCTGCAGCCACTATTCATCATCCCATAACTGCATAATGATGTAATCCCACCAGTCAGTGCTTGTTTCTTGGGACTAGAAATGGCACTCCGCCGTGTTCATCTGCTGTGTTACTGTCAGCAGCAACTGGGAATTGTTTCTCTCTATGGCGTTCAACAGAGTAGCTTGAAGAATATTGCCATGTTCCGTGCAGCAGCTCCTCTTGTGGCTCTGGAAATACTGCATGGTGCATGGAAAAGGTGCACGGTGTTTATAATGCTCACCACAATAGTGCACAGCTGAGCATGATTCATGCTTGTCAGAAGATGGCATATGTGTGGCTATGCCAACCTTTTGAAAAAAGGCGTTAAATATATGGGTTGCAGTTGAGCTCAGGGGAGAGAGTGGGGGAAAAGCATCATGGGATGTTGACGCCATGTTCCCAATCCCCCCGTGAAAATGTTTTGGCCCAATGAGGCATTGGAAGCTCTTCTCAAATCCCCCTGTGGCAAGTTGCAATGTAGGATAGCTACCCACCGTGCACTTCTCTCAGCATTGATGCAAGCACTTATAGTGAGGACATGCTCCAGCAACACAAGGAGTGTGGTGTGGACAGGCACTACTGACTTAATTACTATGGTGGCTGGATATCTGTAGTGTAGACATGCTCTGACTCGGCTTGACCCTTGGCTTGACTCCAGACTCTGGCTTCAACCCTGGGCTTGACCCCTGGCTTATCCCCTAAGTCTAACTCCACCTTTGAACCTTGGATTGACACCTGATTCTGTCTCCAGCTCAGACACTCAGCTCCAGTTCCTGGCACCCAACTCTGACCACAAGGCCTGACCTCCCATGCCCCAATGTTTACATAGCCTCTATACAGACACACAGGAATACAAAGTCCTTATCTCAAGCAACTTACATTTTTAAATTTGTTTTCATTCTTAAACAAACAGCCAAAATTTTGAAATTCCATGCAAAAATGAAATCTAAGAAAAATTTCTATTCAGAATCATCATTTTTGTTGATAATGTAAAATAGCTTTTCTTTTGATAATGTCAAAATACTGTAATATCATATTAAATTAACTAATGTAAAATAAATACATTAATAAATATGTGAAACAGTGAACTGCGGCCACTGGGAGCTGCAGGTGGCCGTGCCTGCAGATGGTCAATGTAAACAAACTGTCTGGTGGCCCGCCAGTGGATTACCCTGACGGGCCGTGTACGGCCCATGGGCCGCAGGTTGCCCACCACTGCCATACATTCATAAAAGGTAATTTAACTGTTTATACTTTCCTGACTATTAAGCAAAGACTATGTTCTCCTTGCATTCAGTTCAAGAAGATGAAAGATAAAACAGCTGGATATTTGTTTAGAACTGAGTCCATCCTATGTTCAATAAAAGGCTCCTATACATTCATATATATAAAACATAGCTTTGTGCATGTACACATTTTCCACAGACAGCACTTTATTTGCCTGCAGCTCAATCCTATTAGATTAGAAAAGTTAAATAGGTCTATTCTAGATCACTACTCTTCTCATGGAAGAAGCTGGTTCTGTTTTACTTCAAGAATCAAGCACTGATATTTCTCCTGCTTTCTGGGTACTGACTGTACTCTGTCTGGTTGGTATGCGTGATAAAGTAGCATAACTTGGTATTCTACAAACTCTCCAGAGTTTGTAGAATCTTTTCCACTGCTTTCATATTTACAATACTCTGTAATATCAAATTAAATGTGAAAGATTATTTGCTGAATCATAGGTGGAATCAGTGTATCTACAAAGTTTGAAGTTCATATATTCACTGATTTTTAAAGCCAGAAGAACCAATAGATCATCCAGTGAGATCTCCTGTATAATACAGGCTATAGAATTTTACCTGGTTACCTCTATATTGAGCCAAATAACTAGTGCAATTTCTGTTCCTTCTCTGCCCATTTAGATCAAGTTGGATGCCTGAAGCTTGGCTCTTAAATGCTTATTTATATCTATATAAGTGGTCTGATTTTCCACAATTGCTGAGCACTCAGCAGCTCCTATTAACTTCAGTGGGACCTACTGAGTGCTCAGCCCTTATAGAAAATTAGGCTACTTATTTAGGTAAATACATAGACATTTAAGAGCTTAACTCTGTAGCAGAGGCCTGGCCTGACATGAGTAATTAACACATGAGGAGAAGATAGGGTTAGGGAGGTAAACAAATTATTTGTCTAAAAACAGGAAAATTGTGCTAAATAAAGTAAATAAATAGATCAGCAGGCTAAAAAGAAAGAATGTCTGAGACAGCTAAAATATGAAGGAGAACATCCAGGGAACTATTTACTATGAACTAGATAACAAGGGACAAAATAAGTTAGGAATAGGTTAGAGATAAGATAAAGAGGAGTTGAAATATTGACAGTGCGAGACCAGTGCATATGGTACAGGGATTGGTTCCTGCTAAGTCAGGAGTGGGCAAACTACGGCCATGGGCCACATCTTGCCTGTGGGACCATCCTGCCCGGCCCCCGAGCTCCTGACCTGGGAGGCTAGCCCCCACCCTCCCTACTGTCCCCCACCCCCACAGCCTGAGCTCGCCCCACTGCCAGTGCAATGCTCTGGGCAGCAGGGCTGTGAGCTCCTGGGGCAGTGCAGCTGCAAAGCCTAGCCTGACCTGGTACTCTGTGAGGTGTGGCTTGGCTGTAGTGCTGCCAGGCACCAGTGCTCCTGGCAGCGTGGTAAGGGGACAGGGAGTAGGGGGGGTTGGATAGGGGGCAGGGAAGTTTGGTCAGGGAGCGGAGGTGTGGATGATGATTGCGGGGGAAACAAAGGGTTGAATGAGAGCAGAGGTCCTGGGGGGCAGTCAAAAAGGAGTGGGGTTGGATGGGGCTGCAGGGGGCAGTCAGGGGCAGGGGTTCCGAGGGCAGTCAGGGGACAGGGAGAAGGGGTGGTTTAATGGGACAGGATCCTGGGGGGGCTGTCAGGAATGAGAAGAGGGGTTGGATGGGGCAGTGGGGGACCAGGGGCAGTCAGAGGACAGGGAGCAGGGGTGTGTGGATGGGGCAGGGGTCCTAGAGGGGCCGTCAGGGAATGGGGACCAATGGTTGGATCGGGCAGGAGTCCCGGCAGGAAGCAGATAAGAGGTGGGGGCTGGGCTACAACCCCTTCCCCTAACCGGCCATCCATACAATTTATGAAACCCGATGCGGCCCTCAGGCCAAAAAGTTTGGCCGCCCCATGCTAAGTAATAAGACAATCCAAAAATGTATTAAACAATGCATAGTAAATGCAATGAGATGTGAAATATATATGTGAGAGAAAGTTTCTGTGCAACTTTGGAGCTGTGATGTACCCTGTATCCACCCATCTGTGCTTGAGTCCAATCAACTTAGTGTAATGTTGCTATATGCCAAATAAAGATACCCAAGTGATGAAGTCTGGAGTCAAACTGTGTTCTTGGGGAGCAGAGTGGAAAGAAGTCTCAGAAGGCATCCCAACATACTTTAGGTACCCTTTTTCAGTCAGATGCCTTATTTCACTAGAGACATCTCCCTTTCACTGGAATATTCTAAAAAGTCAATGTTAACAAGTCTATTGATATGGAGAGAACCATCTTGGTCGTTATTCAGTTGATACAATGTGCCTGCTTGCAGCAGTACCACGGACAGCAGAGTGACCATGGTAAAGTGAGAAAAAGTATCATCAAACTGATGTATTCCATTATGAATCATAAATAATTGTTGCAGCAGAGTACAAAAAATGAAAGTTTCAATAATAGAGAGAACATTATTTCATAAAACACAGGTATGATTTATTGTACAATGGATTTGGAGTTGGAAAGCTTATTCCATTAATTTTTAGCTGCAGATATTTGAAGCAACTGCAACAAGAAAGAAACAATTATATTCTGTTAACTGAAAGTTTCAATGTGAGAGAATAGAAACTAAGCAAAGTTTACTAACTTTAGTTTTATTTCACTTTCAGCCTTATTAGGATTCAAAGAAAAGCTCTATGATCATCTCAAAGAACTCTTTGACAGCTGGTGGCCAGACATGAGAATGGACTTATTTAATTAGCAGTCTTCCCTGCCCAGTGATTATATTCACAGGGCAAGTATTGCTCTGTTTATAATCAATCTGAATCTGTTGATTTAAAATACAGTAGTGGAGTTATTCTTTTAGTAGACTTAATGTGGATTTACAGTGGTGTAACTGAGATCAGAATTCGCACTGCTTTCTGTGTATATTCTTTTTATTGATAGAATGAAGACTCAAATCAGGACCGGCATACCTAGGTGAACAGTTTTTCACATTTAACAACTGGGATATTCTTCCAGGTTGATGGATAAAGGGAGCAGGATGTTGGACAGGGTCAGGAGACAACAAAAAGTGTGTGTTCAAATATGTCAGACAAAAAAGAAAGATCAAAGATAGTGTGGATCCACTGCTAAATGGGGAAGGTTACCTGGTAATGGAAGATAATGGGAAGGCATAGCTGTTCAATGCCTACTTTGCTTCAGTCTTCACTAGTCATCCAGTCACATGTTATATTTTGTGAGAAGTTACCGTAGACAATAAAGGTGAAGGGATGCAGATTGGGATAGGTAAAGAAGATGTCAGAGAACTTCTGTCCAATGTGAATGAATTCAAATCAGCGGAGCTGGATGCTATTCACCCGAGGGTACTGAAGGAATTAGCTGAAGAAATCTCAGAGCCACTGGTAATAATATTTACAAACTCATGGATGGCAGGAGAGGAAGACTGGAGAAGGGCTAACATGGTGCCTGTCTTTAAAAAGGGGGGAAAGGAGGAGCCAGGGAACTACAAGCAAGTCAGCCTGACTTTGGTACCTGGGAAGCTATTAGATCAATATATAAAACATTAAATTTGTGAATAGCTTGGGGATGAAGGGGAAATCATTAGAGACACCATAAATTTATCAAAAATAAATCCTGCCAAACCAGCTTGATTTCCTTTTTTGATAGGGTAACTGATTTGCTGAATAGGGGGAATGTGATGGACATAATGTACCTGGACTTCAGCAAGGCTTTTGACACAATCCCTCATGACATTCTGATAAGTAAGATGGAGAAATGCAAGCTTGACAGAACTACCATTAAGTGGATACAGAATTGGTTAATTAACCACAAAGAGTAACTGTTAATATAATGATGTCAGATTGGAGAGAAGTCTTAAGTGGGGTTCCACAGGGGTCAGTTCTGGGTCCAGTGTTGTTTAACATTTTTATTAATGACCTAGATGTAGGTATAGAGAGCATCCTGCTCAAGTTTGCAGATGACATGAAGGTTGGGGGTGCTAATACTTGGAAGGATTCAGCTAAAATTCAGAGGGATCTTAATAAATTGGAGAAGGGCTGTAGACAACAAAATGAAATTCAACAAAGACAAATGTAACATGCTACACTTAGGAAAGAAAAAATAAATGCCAAAATACAGAGTGGGGAAAAACTGGCTTGGCAGGAGCATTGCTGAGAAGGGTCTGGGAATTGTGGTGGATTACAGCCTCAACATCAGTCAGCAACGTGATGCCGTTGCAAACAAAACAAATGCAATTTTAGATGGTATTAACAGAGGCATAGCATGCAAGTCACTGGAGGTGATAGTGCTGCTCTACTTAGTGCTGGTTAGGCCTCAGCTGAAGTACTGTGTCCAGTTTTGGTCACCAATGTATAGAAAGGATATGGAGACACTTGAAAGAATCCAGACATGCACAACAAAGATTATCAAAGGGATGGACTGTAAGCCATATGAGCAAAGACTGCAGGAACTGGTTATGTTTAGTTTGCAAAAGAGGAAATTAAGGGGGATATGATAGTAGACTTCAGATATCTGAAAGGCTGCTACAAAAAAAAAGATGAAGAAAAGTTGCTCTCTTTTGCCACAGAGGGCAGGACAAGAGGCAATGGGTTCAAACTACAGCAAATCAGATTTAGATTAAATTTCAGGAAAAGCTTCCTAACTGTAAGAACAGTAGGACAATGGAACAGATTGCCTCAGGAGGTCGTGGAAGTTTCTTCACTGCTGACTTTCAAAGGAGTCTGGAAAGCCATCTGTCTTGGGTGATTTAAACAAACAAATCTTGGCAAGGGGGTAGACTAAATGAACCTTGAAGTCCCATCTAAACCTATGATTCTCTGAGTCAAAGAAGGTACACATTGGACTGGTTTTTTGGTCTTCCCTTACCACATCTTTTCCCTCATCCTCTCCAACTTTTTCCCTCTCTATTCTCTCCCCTATACTTTGGCTAGTCCTCCTTTTCTACTCATCTTTACATGCATTCTTCTACATTTATTTGTTTTCTTCTCTCTCCTTTGTCTCCCCACTTACTCACTTTTCCTCCTTGCCCACCACGTCTTGCGAGAATCAGGTTTTTACTCTGGTACAGGATGTGAGCTGTAGCACAGGTTGCAACTCAGTAATCTGTATAAGGTAGTAATGGGAACGAATTGCCTGCAAGTTCATCACCAGTGGTACCAACCAGAGACTGACTGTACTTGTGTGTGAGAACTCACTTAAAGGCTGGTGTTCTGTGGATGAGGGATGTGGTGACTAGTCCTTGAGTCTTATATACGCTCATCCAGCCTGCAGTCAGTCTCATCAGCTAAGCTGGCTTCCAACAAAATGAATTTGTCCTAACCCAATGGAGAAATGTAATGCCACCAACTCTTGGTTGGATTTCCTGCAGTGAGTTCCCAAATAAAACCTGCTATTTCGCTGCTGGAAGCTATGTGAGTGCAAGATAAACCAAGGAAATTGCAATATAGCAAAAGCAAATATAATACTTTTGCAATAAGCTCTATAAATAAATTTCACACAGAGATAAGTTTTGTTATTTGAGAATTTGCTTGAGACACTAGGGGGGATACTTTCTCATGAAAATTCTCTTTACTTTACCTTGTATTGTAGCAAACCTGTTGTGAATATCACTCATTTGGTGACACCTGGAAGAACAACAGGTGATTTTATTTGGAAATGCACTGGATTAATATTCTTTCTAATGTAGGATACCATCATTTTTTCACAAGTAAACGTGTCCAGTGAAAAAACCCTGATAACTTTGAAAACAATAATTTTTGAAAACAAAATTTTTTTGAAAATAAAATGTCTGAGGTTGGCAAATTTTTGCATCACTTCCCATATTTCAAGCTGAGTAGGTTGGTTGTATTTGATCGCATAACTTACACTGTATTTGCTTTCTGCCCCCCTCCCTCAACTGCCTAAGTTTACTTATGCACTCTGGAAAGATAGTTGAAGACATTTTTATTAATTCCTTCAGAGCAAGTGGCTCTCTGGGCTATCTGAATCAGTCAGAAAAAAAGTTGCTAATGACAGGATTGAACCCCTCTGTTCTATTCCTTGCTATATTGTGTGAAGGGCTGCTTTTCATCTTTCCCAAAAGTTATTCACAAATTGAGGGGGTAGTGGCATTGCCTATTGGCCGGAAGATGCAGGGTTTCTAATGGTCCATACCAGAGGGACATAATTGTCCATCAGTCTTTCCTACAAGATTGTTTGGGGAGGCTGTAGGTTTTGAGGCTGCATGAAGGTCCCACAATGTCAGGTATTTTGGATGAACATCTAAATTTGGAACCAGCTGAGGTTTTCCACAGCTCAAGATTAATGCAGATTTACCCTGAGGCTTCTTTGTAGCATGTATTTTGGTAATAGTTTATAGCATCTGTTTATGTTTAATTTGATGGTTTATTGCTAGGGTTTATATGGTATTTGTTATTTTAGTGGACAGATAGTAGGTAGTGTTTTAGGTGTACTGTGGGATTGTGGTGGGAAACAAGCTGTCTCAGACTTTTTCTTTCTACCCAAAGCCATGTCTCTTGGATGGAATCTCTTCTCATGAGTTCTCTGCATTCCCATAAACTCTGTAGGGAGAGGGCCAAGAAGGTGACTAGTAGAGTCTAAGGAGAAGCCAAGTACCAGGGGCAAACCAGAAGAGGTACATTTCTTGACTGCCTCCAACCTTGTAGTTATTCCAGCAATTTTTCCAATGGGATCTTCTTGCCTCTCCTAATGAGTGGCCAGAGTTCCTGGTCATCCATTTCCCGCTTGGTCATAGAGGGGGACAGTCCAAAGTTACAGGACATGTTTGGAGCACAACTGGCTCCTATTACTTCCAGGGCCTCGGTTTGGTTTCATACTTTGTCAGGACAAGAGGGAGGCATTCTTAATGTCATGTGACCTTTATACCTCCCCGGGATCTTTCTGGAGGTGGAACTGTAGTGCATGTGTGTATCCTGGCTACTTCTCATGAATGACCTGTTGTGTGAATACATGACATGCATATGACTGTCTGTGCTTTCTTCTGTCTCCTGGTCTTTTCTTCAGAAGCCAGTATTGATAAAGACAGATGCCATGATACTTTGGGGATAAGCTTCAAATGAGTACAGTTTTTAAAAAGTTGAACTATATAGCTAGTTTTGCATTGCATAAGCCAATCTCTAAGCAATTCAGCCCCCCCTCCCAAATATGGTATAAAAAAGGTCATCAATTTTGCCCAGTCCAATCCTTTGTTCGACCAGTCTGCAAGAAATTTCAAAAGCTAAGCAGTGAGTGTCAGAAATTTTTTCAAATAAAACCCAAGCAATGTGTGCTAATTCACCACATTTCATGCCTACATTTGTGTGCAATTTGCATGATTGGACACTAATCAATTGTGTTGCAGCCAAACTCGTTAGTTGAACAAATACATGTAGACTTGGAATGACAACACTTTGCATAAACAAATGTGCCTCTTTTAAGTAAATTTGGTCCTGAAATAAATATTGTGGGTGAGAGATGGTGGGGGTGGTAGAAAGAATCTGCAAACTGCTTCCCTCTTTGGTAGCAAAATTGCATTTCACCAAAAACAGTTCTCCTCCTCCACTTGTTGTTTTAACAACAGAGTCTTTATTAGATTTGTTGGGATCAAACAGGAGGAATTGCCATGAATATCACATCTTCAGAACATGCCGATCCCACTAGTGCAAACATATGTCAGATTTCCCCAAAGAATCCCAGTGTCAGGCACGAGTGCTTCGTGTGCCAGCTGAATGACAGCATGTTTCAGATTTTTTGAGTAGTGTGTGCTGTATCTTATGGCCACTGGCAGGAATGATAAGGGTATTAAAGCAGTCACTGCACCCCAGGGAAACCACCTAACAGGCTTTTTAGGAAGGTACATCTCTCTAGCCCACTAGCTGTCAGGATATACCTTTCCCCCTAACTCAATGTCATCTTTTCAACACTAGAAATCATGGCTGTTCTTAATCCTAACCTTGATCCCTATTTTAAGCTCTCTCTATTCAACAGAAATACACCCCATCTAGTTTTGTTTTCTTTGGAAGCAAATATATGGCGTGTCTTACAAATGCATATTTCAGCATTTTTAGGAAGTGCACACTGTAGGAGGAAAAAGGCACAGGCAGCTCTTCTCTCTTGTGCCGCTTGTACAGGGACCAATCGCAGCCTGCTCTGTCTGCTCTTTTAGCAAACAGGAGAGGTGGGGTTAGTGTCTGCAGCAGCCTTATGTATGTCAAAGTGACCAGGGCAGAGGAAAGGGCATGGCCCTTCTTGCACATCGTGTAGAAAATGGGATGCAGGATGCAGCATATTGGAGGATTTAGCAGTGGTCAGTGCTGTGTATTTACTTCCCAGCACACCCAGAGACAGTCTACCTGGCCTCTGGAAGCACAATGCCTCCAGGAACTGCTGCTTGTGTGGTGCCCTTCATCCACTAGAATTGAAGCAGTTTTAATATCCACAATCTGGCTTTTATTGACAGGGAGGATGATTCAGTGGTTAGGACACTAAGCTAGGACTTAGGAGACCTGGCTTCAGGTCCCTGTTCTGCAAGACTTTCTGTGTTACCTTAGCCAAATCACATGGTCTTTCTGTGCCCTACCTCACAGAAGACCTAGATGCTATGGCAATCGAGCCAAATAAGCATCTAAAATAGATATAAAACAAAGGTAATATAATAGATAGCACATCTTAATGGAAATGTACACATAACACATATTACAGCTAATGAGAGAAAGTGATTTTGTGAATGCCCAATAGTGGATCTATTTACACTTTAGTATTCCTAGCTAGTAAATGTAATTCTCACTTAATTTGATGTGTGTTGATTGTCGTTCTTTTTAAGAGTCAGACACCTGCATTAATATCTTGGATGCTCCCAACTTTTACTCCCTAAATCTGTTTCTAAAACCTCTTTTAACATATTTGTTAATATGTCATGTGGCAGGACATTGTGACTCACACAGATCTGTAGCATGTTTTCATCTACAAAATTACCATAGCAAAGTATTTCTTTGTCTATTGTTTCTCCTGTTGTCCTAAACAAGTTGTGCCTTTGCATGTTGTTATATTACATGTACATTGATACTTCAAACATTTGAGTTTACTTTACATAGTGATACTACTGTGTACCGTGTAATCAACAGTACATTTCAGCCTCTATGCTTTAAGGAAGCAATAGACATTCAATGGGTTATTTTTCTTTTGAGAGAATAATGAATAAACTCAGGATTAATAAATTATTCCACATTTTACTTATAAATAATATTAATTTTACCAACCACCGTGCATGAGCCTGGTGTGGTACAGAACAAAGGGTCTTTCCCTCAAGCAATTTACAATATAAAGGTCAAATAGAGAGGGTGGTGTATATTCTTATGTAAAGTACATTGTCAAATCATCTTGCGTTTAAATTGGTGTTAGGTTCTGCTTCATACTATTCCTCCTTACTCCCACTTTGGTTGCTTTTTCTACTATAACTTTGCCTCTCATTGTTTAAATTTACATCAACTCTGAATTTGTCCTTAAGTATTTATAGTTCCTGATGAATATTAATTTATATAGATATATTAAATAGCATACAAACACATATGAGGCCTGCCTACTCACAAACTGTGTTGATCAAACCTCTAGCACCCACGCTCTCCTCAGATCAGCTCTACTTGACCCCAGCCTGCTTGCAACTGCTGGTGTTCTTCAGACTTCCAATTGTAAAAGTTTTGTTACCCAAAGCTTACACATCTAACAATGGCCTGGCTTTTTTGGTTCTGCTGGCCATATTGCTTCTAATCCCAGGTCTATCACTATGTTGTAATTCCAAAGGAAACAATTCTAATTCAGACTCTGACCTCCCCTTTAAAAATGATGGTGTATTGAATATCTCAACTGCTCACTAGTCATACCAGCTTGATTTCCAGTTGGACCTGTCTATAATGGAGTTAACTTATTGCTGAGAGATTCCTGTTGTAAAGTTAATTTTATTAAACATCTAAAAGCCATATTCTGTTTTAAAGTATGAAGCAGTTTTAGTTCTATTACCAACAGTCTTATGGCACTTTCACAATGATAGAAGGGAACAAGTAAAATCTGTAGGCATTTTTATAAGGCTTTATAAAAGGAAGCTTGCAAAGTAAGTCAAAATCTCCTTGTAAAGTAGTCTTTGCAAAGACTTCAGTGCAAATGTAAATGATGTTGTACTTTTGATGATTTATGCCCGGAATTTGCAGCAGTTCTGGAATGAGCTTTATGGCTAAAAGGATGTGCAGTTTAATGAAGGACTGTATACTTCACATAAGATCATCAGGAATGAAGGACTGGAAGAGAGTTTCTTGATGAGTGTATTTTCATCTGTCAAAGTAACAGGGAAATGTTAATGTCTTCTACCTGGCTAATGGATTTTCCTTTTTAACTCTATAATGGAAAGTTAGAATCAAAGGGGGATCTTCTTCTGGGACTTTTTTTTATTCTTACGGTGTTATGTTTGGTTCGGTTTTTTATCCCTTGACACCTTAAATTAAAAAATGATATCCTGATGTGTCATAATTTTACAGTCATGATTCAGAAGAAAATATCCATATCCTTGTGGATTAGCCAAGCCTCAAAAGGGTGTGGATTTGTATTGAGCCAATATAGCCAGGGCAAAGGTCAATTACAGTGTGATGGTAAAAAGTTCACAGCTTTATTTATTTAATCAAGTCAGTGGCAGATACGTGGCATGGTTTCCTGTCTCCTCAGGAGTTCAGCAAGGCTGCATTTGTCACCATCATAGCTCAATATCAGCATTGCTTGTTTGGTTGATGAATAAGCTTGAGGAGGCAGCTGTTGATGGCATTAAGCTAATCACCATTCTGCTTTCTGCTTTAAGATCTTGAATATGCCAATTTGCTCAGTTTGGTGAATTGCTGCAGCAATTGGTTGGGCAAGAAACAGCACACATTTGGTCTGATTATTAATCCAGATAAAACAAAGTCCCTGGACATTACTGTCAAACAGCATCCAGCTCTATATGATTACCAGCTCAACATTAACTTGTCAGAATGGGACATCTACCAGATGGTAATCAAAAGTCAAATATTTGGACAGCATCACAGGGTACCTGAAAAAAAAAAAACCAAAACAAAAACCACAGCAGCTAGTTTCAGGGCCCAGGTCAACTGACTTGGGTTTGCAGAGCTTACACTATGGGGCTAAAAATAGCAGTGTAGATGTTCCTGCTTGGGCTCTGAAACCCGGCGAGGAGGAAGGATCTGAGCCTAGACTCCAGCCCAAGCAGGAATGTCTCCACAGCTATTTTTAGCCCCATAGCTAAAGCCTGATGTTAGCTGGCCCAGGTTCTTAGACTCACAGCCATGGTTTTTTGTTTTGCAATGTAGATGTTCCCGTAGACAGGGATAGTGGACACTCAAAAGGTGTGGATACACCTATAGCACCAACTGCTGCCATGCTTTGGCCCCTTCAGCAGCTGGATGTCATGATGTAAGCCGGATACGAAGCTGCAAATCTGTAGAACAAAAGTCATACTAACTCTGTCAGATGGAAGTGAAATGTTGGTGCTAAGGAAGGCTGAAGAACACCAACATGACTGTTTTGATTCTCAGGATCTTTGTCAATTGCTCCGTATCAATTGCCAAGAAAAGATCAGAAATGAGGATATCCAAAGCCAAACCCAGCAACCTCATCCATCAACATTTTGGCATCTTTCTTGCTATGGCTATATTATTAGAATGGAAGACCAATAAATTCCAAAGTGTGTGTACAAAGGAATGCTGCTACATGGCTAGCAGTCACATGGGTGCCAAAAGCTTCTGTGGTACGACCAGATTGCCAGTGATAGACATAAACTAATATGAAATCAGAACACCTAAGTACCTTGCCAGAGATCCATCTGGGTGGTACTTGATTTGCCAGGAGGCCACATCACTATGCTATTTGCCATGATGATGATGATTTATTTATTTATTACATGGACAACTGTAGCACAGCCAGAGAATGATAGCAGAAGTGCAGCATGGGAGGGGATATCTGAATGAGCTTCCTGCTTTATTTTTTATTTCAAAATTTTAGGTCACTATTTCACTCCATGGGGGCAACATAGTCTTTAGGATTTATGGCACCATTACAGCAACTCCAGCAAGGGGTGGGAAATGTATAGACAAAATATTTAAAGTCATCATCTGGGGAGACAAGTTGACTGGTTCCTGTCTCCCACTCCTCAGTTCCTCTTATGGGGTAGTAAATAATCAATTCTTTTTCTGACACTTGGTTTTATAAGTGATGGTTGTGATTGCCTTCTATGATGAGATAACTGGTTCTGCGGATGAGGGAAAAGCAGTAGACATATTACTCCTTGACTTTAGCAAAGCTTTTGATACAGTCTCCCACAGTATTCTTGCTGGCAAGTTAAAGAAGTATGGGCTTAATGAATGAACTAAAAGGTGGATAGAAAAGTGGTTAGATCATCAGGCTCAATGGGTAGTGATCAATGGCTCCATGTCTAGTTGGCAGCTGGTAGCAAGAGGAGTGCCCCAAGGGTCGGTCCTGAGGCTGGTTTTGTTCAATATCTTAATTAATGATCTGGAGGATGGCGTGGACTGCACCCTGAGCAAGTTTGCAGATGACACTGAACTGGGAGGAGTGGTTGATATGTTGGAGGGTAGGGATAGGATACAGAGGGGACCTAGAAAAATTAGAGGATTAGGCCAAAAGAACTCTGATGAGGTTCAACAAGGACAAGTGCAGAGTCCTGCACTTAGTACAGAAGAATCCCATGCACTGCTACAGACTAGGGACCAAATGGCTAGGCAACAGTTCTGCAAAAAAGGACATAGGGGTTACAGTGGACGAGAAGCTGGATATGAGTCAACAGTGTGCCCTTGTTGCCAAGAAGGTTAATAGCATTTTGGGCTGTATAAGTAGGGGCATTGCCAGCAGATTGAGGGACATGATCAATCCTCTCTATTTGGCATTCGTGAGGACTCATCTGGAGTACTGTGTCCAGTTTTTGGCCCCACACTACAAGAAGGATGTGGAAAAATTGGAAACAGTCCATCAGAGGACAACAAAAATGATTAGGGGGCTGGAGCATATGATTTATGAGGAGAATCTGAGGGAACTGCGATTGTTTAGTCTGCAGAAGAGAAGAATGAAGGGGGATTTGATAGCTGCTTTCGACTACCTGGAAGGGGGTTTCAAAAAGGATGGATTTAGACTCTTCTCAGTGGTAGCAGATGACAGAAGAAGGAGTAATGGTCTCAAGTTGCAGTAGGGGAAGTTTAGGTTGGCTATGAGGAAAAACTATTTCACTAGGAGGGTGGTGAAGCACTGGAATGGGTTACCTAGGGAGGTGGTGGAATCTCCTTCCTTAGAGGTTTTTAAGGTCAGGCTTGACAAAGCCCTGGCTGGGATGATTTAGTTGGGGGATTGGTCCTGCTTTGAGCAGGGGATTGGACTAGATGACCTTCTGAGTTCCCTTCCAACCCTGATATTCTATGATTCTGGCAGACCAGGTGCCAGTTCATGTCAAGGCCCATAGACCTCAACTAAACACAGAACAATACACACCTGGAAACCAGTCTGTCTCACTTGTGTGTCAGTATTTTTAAAACAGATATTAAGTCTATAAGAATATAACCTTATAACATCGGGTACAGATGTTATAAGTGAGATTGCAGAAATTCCTGAGACCAGCATTCACAGAATATATAGTTAATCAGAAGAGGTTCAGCTATCATAATTACAATGCATTTTGAAGGAGATTTTAAAAGGTATTTAAGTATCTAATTCCCACAGAAGCGAGTTTAAACCTTTGTAAATCCTTTCTTTTATACAGCACTATCATTTTTAAATAGTGTTATACACACATAAATAGAGACACATTCCCATTCCTGAAGAGCTGAAGAAAGACAAGACAAATAGAAGAGAAAATACAGGCCAGCAGTTCAGAAGGAGGAGGAGAGAATATTAATGATGAAAAATAAGAGAGAGATTATTAAGAGGTTAGGTTTGAAGGAGGAGTATGAGGAGACACTTACCTGATAAGTAATAAGGAGACTATTTCAAGATCAGATTATGCCACCTTTACTCACATCGAGTATTGTCCTATTTCAGGTGCAATTCCAATTAAGAAAATGGGACTGAACACAGAGTACAACTTAATATAAAGTCGACAGTATCGGACCTCAATAATTAACTGTCAAAATTGTGAATGTCAATCATATTACTCACCATTATTCTGTGGTACTGTAATAAATATGACATTTAGATTGAATACTATTGCAAAACACAGAACCTTGTCTGAATTTTCAACATGAATGTTTCCAGTTCTCAGATAGCATATTTACAAAATGGTTTTAATTCCTTCCAACCCTGACCCCATAAGGACTTTATGTTATTTTTGGCAGAACAGACAACAATAGAAATTAAAATGTGTTTTTCCAGCTGACAAGACAAACATGTTTAAATTGCCATGAGTTTTTACAAAACAAAAAAGTACATATCTGCATTGCTATTAATTCTATCTGAACCCAAACTATCTGTGCACTATCCTGACAACTCATTGGAAAATGTTTAACTGCTTGAAACACCGCTTGTTGTTGTACCTTTTTAAAATTTCATTATTGTAAAGTAAAGGAAAATTGGTCATTTGATGTGTCAAAGTTAAGGTTCTTTGCAGTTCTTCTGAATTCCCATGAGATATAATGCTGAATGGTTAAACAAAAACATTTTTGCAGATCTGATTGGCACCTGTCAGCTGTCTCTCAAGGGAAATTGCTAGACTAATTTGCCACCAGGATAGATCATTTCAGGCTGATATTTACTGTTTTGAAAGCTGAAAGAATTGAATCAGCTAACATCTCATTTCTCCTGGAGAGTTGATTAATGTCCTTATTCAAAAAGTCAAGCATTGAGCTGATTTAAAAAGAGACACCACTAAAGACTAAAATAGGTTTGATGAAGCCAGTCAATGTAATCTGACATAAACATCAGGCACTTATTAATTAAATATACAAACACAGCCAATGTACTGATGCTTACCAGAACCTAAAACTCTTATATGAATATTGCAGTGTAAAAATAATGTTGAAAAATTAAGATTATGTCCTTTTTCAGGTAATTACCAGTGCTGAAAAATGTGTTTCCCTCTGTTTGCTTAATAGTATTATATACTTTATTTTTATTCCATAACTAATCATTTTAATTGGATGTGTGGGGTGAGCTCAACAGATAGTACCCTCTGCATAGTGGCAGCCACACTTGTAAGAGTGGTTTGCTTGCAATTGATCCTAGCAAATCTCTCAATCCTCAGTAGTGTCTCCAGGAAGCTGAATGTGTCCCACAGTGCCACACCCCAGGACCTTACCTCAGCTGGCATGCTAAACCTAAGGAAAGTAGCATGTGGTGGCAAGCAGTAATAAAGGGCAAGCAGAGCACACCAAAGAGTCATTGTTGAACACTTGGTATATGTTAGACTGCAAAAAACAAATAAAGAATGGAAAATTACTTCATTTGGCTCCATTGCCATTGGTAACCTGTTTGATGTGAATTGAAGAAGAATTTTTATTCTAATGATCTTCATATGGCTAGGTAGAGTTTTTGTTTGTTTTTGTTTTGTTTTCTTTAGGAAAAGGAGGAATCAAAGTTAAATCAATTTATAAAAATGAAAGGTTAAAATCTATTTCAGGTTACACAAAATGGAACCTTACTGAATTTTGTGCTGTATCACTTTGTGCAGCCAAGAGTAGAAATTGACTCTATGTGGGTTTAATAATAGAACCACGTACAATAATAAGTATGAATCTGACAGCGCCTGCCTTGAACTGCCTGTGACTATTGCCTTGATCTGAAAGGATCTGTCCCTATAGAGTTCATATGAAATGTGGCCTCCATCCTCTATATCCTTCCTGAATATAAATTCACTATTGTGCTAATTTTTTTGTGGAAGGGGTGTGTGTGTGTGTGTGTGTGTTTGTGTAGTTTATAATATCACTAGAGACAGCATTAGGCATCCCTGATAATTCTACTTAGGGAATTCAGGTTAAGACTTGATTTTTAGTCTCTGAGAAAAAACAAAGAAAGCTGTTTTTGTGATAAAACATTTAATTTTTCATGCAGAATTTTGATTACAGATTTTTGGAAAATGGAGCTAATAAGCAAATAGTCTGAAATGAACTCTGAATCCGTACTGATGAATGCATTGTGCAGGATGAGTACTGGGTACTTTGAATGTTCACTTTCTTACAAGACTCAAAAAGGGACTGTGCACTCCAGTTGTATTATCATATGTTGCATAACATTCTAATGTTCATGTTGAATATAAATCATTTTCCCCAATATCCTTTGCTAGTGATACCACTAGGACAACTCAGTGGGGCATCTTGCAGAGTCAGGTACTTCTGAGTGAGCGTATGGGTGGCAGGATTTAGTCTATAGCAGCAAAATCATACATAATCTTGATTTCTAAACAAACATCCCAGGAAAACTCTCTTGAATGAAGGCAAATAAGTCAAGGGCTCTTGACTCCAATCTTGTTTATGTGCTGTCTGCAATAAACTGGAAAAATTAAAGATCTAACTCTATACCCTTTTGGTAAGTGCGCTGAATGTAAATTTCATGAATGAAATCACTTAAATAAGAAGGGTTGTGACAATAAAATAAAAAGATATGCACTAGATTTTTTCTCTCCTTTTTTCAGAACCTTTTACATCAGCTAGTTCTGCTGCTGTATCCTGAATTTTTGCTCCAGAGATAATTTAAAAACATTTAAAACTTTGTTTAGAAGTTCTGATTAATGTTAGTCATAGGAAATCATTTTGCACATCTTTACTATGATGTCCATGGAAGAGCTAAAGATGCAGATCAACAGAGGATTAGCATCACACTTAGCATTAAGAGGGAATAGAATAAGTAAACCTGAAATGTAGAAGCTTCATACCGCTCTTCTTCCTCCTCATCAGCTGTGTCTCATATTGAGATGTCTACAGCCTATTGTCTATTGCTAGTCTTCAGACTATCTTTCTTCTTAATTTAAGGTGAGTCAGAGAGATGCATCTTTGTCTAATACATTTGACTTGAAGAATGTAAAACCAGCTCCTGCACTGATGTGAATATGTGAAAATTTCAGGTTTTAACATTTAAAAAGTAGTTTCTGCCTCTTGTGCTTTCAGAGAAACGCTTGAAAATATGACCTGAGTGTAACCTAACGAGTCAAATCCCAGAAGGTAAATAAAAAGTATCTAAAATGTATTTTAACCTGATTATTTTGGAGGGGAAGATTCTCCTGATTTCTTGAACACTTGGGGTTGGCAAAACTGAAGACTTCAATGAAGATCAAGGCCCATTGTGCTAAACACTATTCAAACACACTGTTCTTTGCCCTGTATAGCTTACAGTCTAAATAACAATTAAAAAAACCCGTACTTATTGTTCTACCTATATCACAGACTGCTGTGAAGATTCACTATATAGGATGGCTTATGTGGCCCCTCATGGCTTCAGACACCATCCGATGGTCCAGGGACATCTACATTGAACACATCATCAGCCACCGACAGTACCAGGAGGCATGAGCTGGAGTGACATCTCTCTTTGACTATGAGAAAGGGAGCAAGAGACTTTGTCCGTTGGACCATATGAACTGGAACCATAAACTCACTGAACATTAAATCTCACCAAATGATGGTCAACCCATCCTCATCATCGTATCCACTCATTCTACTCCACACCCGAACATAGCCATTATATGAACAACATACCCTCATATCTCAATCTCAGTACTTTCACCCATCAACCTTTTACCCCCAGTCGGGGGTATTGCAGATTATGTATTCCTTATGCCACCCGATCTTAAACTGAACTTTGCACGTCTTGATAATCTGTATGTTATTCCCTGATAACCAGAAACTTCTATGCTTAAATTCTGTACTATTCATTTTTTTTTAAACATCATCTTGACACAATTTTTAGAACTGGTTGACAATTTTCTATATGAATCATTTTTGATGTAAAATGCCCTTTTTCCAAAATCAAAATTTCCACTTTTAACTTTAGCATTAAAAGGAGTATGAGTAGAACCTAGGTAATTTGCAAATCCATGTGTCATAATATTTTTGCATTTGCATATTTATGCTGTGGAAATAGTTTCTGTTTTAACATATTTCTTCATTGTCTACTGCTCACGGAATAGGTCCAGGAATAGAGTCATGTTCCTAAGACATTTGGGAATAGAGGCATATCATAGTCTATGACTTTCTTTTGATGATGTGTCCTTGGAACACAGTGAATGCTGGTATAGTTTTCAGCACAATATTTTTGTATTATATGAGGCATGCAAGACACTGATAATTGAATTATTTGAGCTACTGTATATGCACTGTAACCTTTTGAGGAGACTTCATAACTAAAACACAGGCACAAAGTATTTTCTGAAGTTCAGGATTCACTCTACTTTTCAGCAGTCAGTGGAGTTGATCACAGAAGTCAAAGATAGATCTCGTATTTGAACAAAAGTGTAGGATGTTGTCCATCTGTTTTCTGTAAGGAAAACACACTGGATCGTCATCCTGGGTTGTCTTCCTAACTATTTTATCCCATTGGTCCTTCAGACTGTTTAAGTAGTCAAGGAACAAAAACATCAAGGAAAGTTTTCTCTGCAAACTTACAGATGTATCTATTATTTTTTATTATTCAGATACCACCATAACTGTGTGATGGTTTATAAATTATTCTGATGAATAGCCAAAGGACTTTATAATTTAATAGGCCATCCTTCCAAAGATCATGTACACAGGGACCTACTCTTACATAATAAAGAATATACAGAAAAAAACACAACATAGGTTATAACAGGTTATTTATTACAATGAGAGAACAGACAAAAAGAGAAACAGAGAAATTAAAACAAAAAAAAAGAAAGACATAAAATGATGAATGGTAGAGCACTCCAATACTGTTCATTTTGTAAGGTTTTCATTCTTTACAGATGAATCTTGGGTTCTCTGAAATCCTGGACACCTCATCATCTCAGACATTGGTACCCTAATAACAGTATTATCTGGCTATGTGGACTGTCCTCAGGCCCTATGCTACCAGCACTGCCAGCTATCTTTGAGATACCACTGACTTCCTGAGGAAACTACAATCCATCGGTGATCTTCCAGAAAACACCATCCTGACCACTATGGATGTAGAAGCCCTCTATACCAACATTCCACACAAAGACGGACTGCAAGCCATCAGCAACAGTATCCCCGATAATGTCACAGCAAATCTGGTGGTTGAACTTGTGATTTGTCCTCACCACACTATTTCACATTTGGGGACATATATACCTTCAAGTCAGTGCACTGCTATGGGTACCTGCATGGCCCCACGTATGCAAACATTTTTATGGCTGACATAGAACAAGTTCCTTAGCTCTCATTCCCTAAATGCCCTTCTCTACTTGCCGCTACATTGATGACATCTTCATCATCTGGACCCATAGGAAGGATGCCCTTGAGGAATTCCACCATGATTTCCATCCCACCCATCCAACAATTTCATCCCACCTATCCACCCTGGCCTGGACCAATCCACACAAGCGGTCCATTTTCCTGGATACTACTGTGCTAATAAGCAATGGTCACATGAACACCTCCTAACCCGGAAACCTACTGACCGCTATAGTTACCTACATGCCTCCAGCTTCCATCCAGGACACACCACACGATCCATTGTCTACAGCCAGCTCTAAGATACAACCGCATTTGCTCCAATCCCTCAGACAGAGACAAACACCTACAAAATCTCAATCAAGCATTCTTAAACTACAGTACCCAACTGCTTGAAGTGAAAAAATAGATTGACAGAGCCAGAGAAGTACGAAAGTCACCTACTACAGACAGGCCCAACAAGAAAATAACAGAACGCCACTAGCGTACAACCTTCAGCCCCCAACTAAAACCTCTCCAGCGCATCATTAAGACCTACAACCTACCTGGAAGATGATCCCTCATTCTCACAGATCTTGGAGACAGACCAATCCCTCGCTTACAGACAGCCCTCCAACCTGAAGCAAATACTACCAACAGCCACACACCACACAACAAAAACACTAACCCAGGAACCTATCCTTACAACAAAGTCCAATGCCAACTCTGTCCACATATCTATTCAAGTGACACCATCATAGGACCTAATCACATCAGCCTCACCATCAGTGGCTGGTTCACTTGCACATCTACCAATATGATATATGCCATCATGTGCCAGCAATGCCCCTCTGCCATGTACATTGGCCAAACCTGACAGTCTCTATGCAAAAGAATACATGGAAACAAATCTGACTTCAGGAATCATAACATTCAAACATCAGTAGGAGAACACTTCAACCTCTCTGGTCACTCAGTAACAGACTTAAAGGTGACAATTTTGCAACAGAAAAGCTTCAAAAACAGACTCCAATGAGAAACTGCTGAACTGGGATTAATTTGCAAACTAGATACCATTAACTTGGGCTTAAATAGAGACTGGGAGTGGCTGGGTCATTACACAAATTAAATATATTTCCCCATGTTAAGTATCGTCAAACCTTCTTGTCAACTGCCTGAAATGGGCCATCTTGATTATCACTACAAAACTTTTTTTTCTCCTGCTGATAGTAGCTCATCCTATTTAGCCTCTTACACTTGGTACGGCAACTTCCACCTTTTCATGTTCTCTCTATGTATATACATCTTCTTACTGTATGTTCCATTCTATGCATCTGATAAAGTGGACTGTAGCCCACAAAAGCTTATGCTCAAGTAAATTTGTTAGTCTCTAAGGTGCCACAAGTACTCCTGTGCTTTTTGTGAAATTTATGGATGATTTCTGTGACAAATATTGGGGAGCGCTTTAACAATTATTCATATTGATTTTGGATCTGCTATTGGCATGGTATGTCTGTACAATACATGTGCCTGTATATTTCACCCTAGGGGGTTGTTTGGGTAGTAGAGCCTACCCACCTAGAGAGGCGGAATCCCTTTCTAAGGGCTGGTATACACTGAAGAGTTGCATTGGCATAGCTATGTCTTGCAGAGTTGTGGAAAATTCACAGTCAGGAGAGACCTAGTTAAGCCAACCTACCCTCCACTGTAGACAGTGCTAGATCCAAAAAAAAAAAAAAAAAGAAGTGAATTAATGATGAGAGAACCCATCCAGCTCTGTAGGAATTATGTGCACTGATCCTATAGTAGCACAGCTGCAGCTATCAACATATTCTACTAGTGGCCTAACAGCTTCCACCTAAGGGTCATTAAAAGACAATGCCAGAGCCATTAACCCTAATGGCTTGATCCTTCTCTCCTGGTCCACACACAAACTGGTATGACCAGGGTGGGGTGGGGAGATAAAAAGATGGGTAGGACCAACATGAGAACACAGGACTGGAAGGTATCTCCTGGATCATTGAATTCACTGCCCCGTTATCACAAGCAGTCATAAGCAGTTATAAGTTGTTTTAAACTTATCATGATAAATTTAGTATATAATCCAGAAGGACAAAAGAGGGTCAAGTTGTTGATAAAAGGTTGCAGACTCCTTCTAGAAGTGTCAGAGAACCAGATTGTGTGAGACATACAGCCACAGGAACCAGCCAGGGTGTGTGAAGAAGTTTTGGCTGTCTATGTCATCACTACCGGAATGGTAGTATCTTTGGCAAGGTAGGAATGCATACAGGTCCATCGTTTTGAAATCCATTTTCTCTAACGCTTTCTTCCAACTGCTAAATGAAAATACTTCAAAAAAGCTCTTAGTCAACATCACTGGTCACAGGTTCCCAAAGGAGGATCAAGCAGTGTTGGAAACCCAGTTAGCTTGGCAGTATGATAACATTTTGATGAATACAGGTAGGGGAGTGTACCTAGATCTCGATCTAGAAGTGGAAGAATCATGAGATTCCAGTCCTAGACAGGCAAGAGCAGAAGGCCTAACACCTGTGAGGGTGCAATCAGAACAAACAGAAAGGGGACAAAGGTTCAGTTAATTCTGTAACTATGAGGAGCAGAGGTAGGGCCACAGAAGAGTGCAAGTGAAGCATACATTGTCTGCAGCAGATGGTGGAGATTTTATAGCTTCTAAGTCATATTTCATAAATGAAAGTTGCTTAATAGATAAATTAGAAGGGAAATGTGTGGAAAGCAAGAGCTTTGGAATCAGGCAAAGACAACTAATTTGTTGATTTAACATTTAATCTGAGACCTTAAATATTGTCTAATTTTTAAAAAAAATACTAAAAGTAGACGTGTCACAGTCGTTTCTAATTTTTAACAGAGAAGAAACTATCACATTTGAATATCCAATAGAAAGCTGCCAGTGGCTTCGCAGTTCTTCCTAAACTTCTTGTTCTAGAATGGGTCTTGCTGAGTCATAGTAGCTCTCAGTCACTGCATGTCCCCTCTTCCCCACTTCAAGCTTCTGCCATGACAGGAATAGGCAGGGTAAAGGGACCTGAGCCTTTTCATTCCACATGGCCCTGGCCCAAGGTCCTAAAGGGTTGTGGCAGAGTATGAATTACTCATTGGTTCACCCAAGTTACACTCCCCCCAGGTCATTTCCTATTAAGCTGTAGCTTCTCCAGTTGGGGCATGGTCACAATCTTAGTAGCATCAGCTTTGGTTGTCAGGAGACAGTGTCCCGTTCATTGAGGCCTCCTGTGGGTAACCAGCTGCAAAAGTGGGGGCAGTACAGATCAGCACTCCTGGAGTAACCATACTACAGCCCCATCCACACTGCCAACAGCTCCAGGTGTCAGCATCACTTCCTGGTACAGCCTGTAACTCATTTTCCCCATTGTCACTGCCCTTTTAAACAGTCCATCCACCTGGAGCATGCCCCGACACTGTTGAGAGGCGAGTAGGGGTTGCCAACTTTCTACTTGCACAAAAAACAACACCCTTGCCTCACCCTTTCCTTACCCCTCCTCCAAGACCCCACCCTTCCTTGCTCCTTCTCTGAGGCCTTACCCCCCACTCACTGCATGCCCCCCTCCTTCTGTTCTTCACTCTCCCACTCTCACTCATTTGCTCATTCACCGGGCTAGGGGTTCAGGTGGGGGTGAGGGCTCTGGCTGGGAGTGGGGCCAGGGATGATGGATTTGGGGTGGAGGAGGGGGCTGCAGGCTGGTGCTGGGGGAGTCAGAATATAGGAGGGTGCTCTGGATTTAGGCAGAGGGCTGGGGTGCCAGGGGATGTGAGGGCTCTGGCTGGGGGTACAGACTCTGGGGTGGGGCTGGGGATGAGAGGTTTGGGGTGTATGCAAGTGCTCTTGGCTGGGACCGAGGGGTGCAGAGGGTGGGATGGGGATCATGGCTGGGGTGGGGGATTGAGGTGCAGGGGGTGAGGGCTCTAGCTGGGGGTGTGGGTTCTGGGGTGGGGATGGGAAAGAGGGGTCTGGTTGTGCAGGAGGGTGCTCCAGGCTGGGGCTGAGACGGTTTGGAGTCCAGGAAGGGGATCTGGGCTGGGGGAAGGGGTTGGGGCATTGGAGAGGATCAGGGGTGCAGGATCCGGGAGACACTTACCTCAAGCAGCTCCCAGAAGCAGCAGCATGTCCCATCTCTGGCTCTGGAGGTTCGGAGGCATGGCCAGGTGGCTGTGCATGCTACCCCGTCTGCAGGCGCCACCCATTCAGCTCCCATTGGCCATGGTTCCCAACCAATGGGAGTTTCAGAGCTGGCACTTGGGGATGAAAGTGGAGAGGGGTGTCCTGGTTATAGGGCCACATGAAAAATCATCTCAGAGAACAGTTATAATTGTAGGTTGACTTTTTGTCCTTTTGAGGCTTGTCCATATGCATTCTTACTCTTGGGAGAATACAAAAAATAAAGGCTTTTCATGAGGTGATTCTGAGTAGTATTAATTACAAGTAACTGCAAGATTTCTCCTTTGAGAAGTAATGATCAAGTTATATCTTGGCAGTTGGTGTAATAATACATCATTGTGGTTTTATTTGTCAGTATTTGTACGGGAATTGATGAGAGGGAGAAAACCTTGCAGTGCACATAGATAGCTCTCATTTGCAGCACAGAGGAAGTGAGGCATCATTTCCTGCAGAGTCCATAAACTGTCAGTACTGTGGTGATCTAGATAAGCATTTCTGCCCACTCCGAAACTTATTTCTGCAAAAGTTCAGGCTGGTGAGAAAGGAACTACCTGACAGACATGTTTCTCCTTTATTCCCTCAACAATGAGTCTTGAATGCCCTGAGGCATTGTAACCCAAGCTTCCATGCTGTCAAGATGCAGTTAGTTTGCTTTCTGACATAGACAGCCCTGCAGAGCCCTCAAGCATAGTTTGGCTAATGATGTCACATAGATGCATGAAGCCATGGGGATCCAACATCTGTAAGAAGAATCACACATGTCCCTGAGGCTGAGGTCTAATGACCTGGATGAATCTTTTTGTGCAAAACATTTTTTCAGTGAAAAATGCAGATTTGGGTTGGTTGAAACAATTTATGAATGTGTTGAGTTCAGTGAATTGTGTCAGTTGAAACTAAAGAAAGTAAATAATGGACATACTGAAATAAAGAATTTCAATTTTTCAGGCTAGATTTCCATGAGGATTTAGGCATCATCCACAAAAGTGCTGGAAGCAGCATCTCCATTCTCTTTTTAGTATCCAATGGCCCATCTGGAGCAGGGAATTAAATCCAGATCTCCCAGGTGAGGACCCTAGCCACCAGGCTCCACCTTATTCTGGGGATGGTCTCACTATACCTCTCTCACAGAGGCTGTTTCACTTTGTCTGAATAATTAAATATTAATTGAGAGCAGGAACTGGAATCTGTATCCCTCTGTGATGGGGTGTACAAACCCCACACTAGGTAACAAGGGATTGAGGGATTATTTTGGGCTCAGCCAGCCCCACCCTGCCACACCTGCAGCAAATGCTCCATCTGCTGTATCAATTAAAAGGCAGGAAATTAGCTCATCTCAGTGGTAGAGCTGGAGGTGAGAGGACCCACAGCCCCAAAAGAGCAGAAGGAAGCCTGAGACTGATACATCTGTCCAAAGGGGCTCTCCATCAGGGAAGTGGGGGAACCCACCCTGGAGATAACCAGAAAAGGAAGTACCCTGTGGACCTGGGACTTTGGTAACCCCCTGTTACCTTGTGGTTTGGGTTTTCCAGCCAGGGGAAAACCGTGGACTGGGCTGACCCCCTGGGCTGGAGTGGGAAGGGGGAAGAGGCCCAGGGAAGACAGCCTTAAGCAGCCTTGGTTGCTAGACTACTGGTAGCCCAAAGGGCCCTGGGTGAGAGCCCAGTGGAGTGAGAGGCCTGGGCTCCTCTTCCAACAACCCCATTGGACATGCTCCCCAGTTGGGAACCGTTACACCCTCTAGCAGAGATGTGCCCTAACTACCAGACTATAGAGTCATTCTCACACTCTCTCTCTGGCCAATAAACACTTAAGTATATAAAGTAGAATAACTTTAACAGGAGATATTCCCATTTCAGACTATCCTTTTATAGTCTAATGGAGAGGGGAGACCCATGTTCAAATCCCTGCTCCAAATCAGATAGAATAGAGGCTTGAAGCTGGGTCTTCCACCTCCTAGATGAGTGCTACCACTGGGCTACAGGGAATGAGAGAGATGCAGGTAGGTACCATTACAATCACATCATTTTTGTGTGTTTGACATGCTCAGAGCATGCCTATCTGATCAGGTCCCACAAGTGAGATGGGCAAGGAAGGAGAACACCCAGTATGAGGATCCTGCAAGAGCTGGGTGTGAGCCAGGTGTTGAGCAGTTCAGCAGCACCAGTACTTAGGTAGCTTTGCTTATGGTCACCAGCAGAAATGTAGGTGGCATGGTGATTTTACCATTGAAAAGATACCTAATAAAGTTAGGCAGCAATTGAACAGGTATTTTGGGGATTTAAATTTTGGACTTAGGCACCAAAAGTGGCAATTAGGCACTTAAATATATTTGTGGATCTAGTACTTTACCCTGCTTGAAGCATATTCAATGAGCCAGATAAATCAAAATATGAAAGTTGGAATCTTACAAGACTGTCCCATCAAATGTGTCCTCTTGTTGTTAAATGTGACAACTGCTATACTCTGAGGCAGAAGAAAAAAGTACCCCTGAGAAGGTAACTCACCTGTTTGAGGTCAGGAAGCACATTGCCTGTAAAAATGGAGATGAGTTGATGTACTTTTTTTCTGCTTCTCTGGGAGCTAACCTAAGCAAGATAATAGCTTGTCCCTGTGAGGAAGTCATGTTATCTACACTATTTGATAGTTGGCAATCTTTATCTGCAGTATGGCTGAGGAAAAGCTAAGAATAATACAAAAAATCAACAGTGACTTCAATGAATATGGTTAGTCAAACATGAAAAATGTCCTGATAATGGCTACAAGAATCCATACAGGGAAAATGCATTCCTCCTTAATCCTAGTGATTTTACATCTGAAAAGTAACACAGAATATTATATCCATGTTGCTGAAGATACTATCCAAGGACATGGGGGAGTATGAAGAGGAGGCCTTTGCCATTTTTTCAGACAACAAATAACATGAAAAAGGCAAGAGGACATCCCAGGTGTAATCATCCTAAATTTATGGACATTTGGAAGACTCTTTAAATTGAGAAAGCAGAATTACCTCACACAGTCCTAACTCACACTGTGGAGGCTAAATTCTTCTACAACCACGAGCTTCATAGCTTGTTGATTGAAAAAGTAGAATTGGTGCTCCAACTGCCAAAAAAAAATATTTAGTGGCACTCTCCAGAAGTTCATGGACAAGATCCTAGCCCTATCTATAGCCCTTCTTAACTGCTCCAGATGCAGTAAGGGGCTTTAAACAGTGCTTTCCCAGTCAGCAGAAGATTCCATGGGATTCCTTGGGTAACATACCGGCAGTTTTACTGGCTGTATCTCACAACCCTCAGCAAAAGGGGCATGGTGAAAGGAAGAAGGTCTAGCAAACCCAGGATGACTTAGTAGAACATTGGGGGCTGTCATCAACTGGAACTACTCAGATCATCCCAGAGGCTGCTTTAACTTGTACTACAAGATGAAGCTGGCCCCCAGATTAAGTGGATTGTAAAGAGAGCATACACCAAACTTTTTCCATGTCTGACCCCAAGTTCTGCATTCAGTTCATCTTGGCTAGATGACAGGATTGAGCCCTCTGCCTGTACATTTCCATTCAACTAACATAAGTGTGTTGAGAGCTGTGCTGGATACAGCACAGACTTTGATAAAAACATGGCAAGTAATTTACACAGCAAGGGATTCTGAAGATAGTTTCAGAGGGACATGACAAATTATGAGAAATGACACTATTACTGCAGTCTCAAGGGAAATCCTGCTTGAGCTAAGCAACAACAAAACTGGAACAGCACAAGAAAAACTCTGCTCATAGAAGTGTTAAGCCCAGTGGCCTCAAGCCCTAGAGACTACAAGGCTTTCTGGTCCCATCTGTTGAACAGAGGGGAAGAATGATCACAGATCTTCATCCATCTTCTTAACCTCTGAGGATAGGACAAGAAGTAATGGGCTTAAATTTCAGCAAGGGAGGTTTAGGTTAGACATTAGGAAAAACTTCCTATCTGTCAAGGTGGTTAAGCACTGGAATAAATCCTTCCAGGAATCTAGGGAGGTTGTGGAATCTCCAGCATTGGAGATTTTAAAGAGCAGGTTAGACAAACACCTGTCAGGAATGGTCTAGATAATATAGTCCTGCCATTAGTGCAGGGGACTGGACTAGATGACATCTCAAAGTCCCTTCCAGTCCTATGATTCATCTGCATAATCTATTTAGCTAGAAATTCCAGAGATGAAGGAGCTCTACTTCCTCTTGTTAACCAATGGATGGGATGGAGCTACAAGGGAGGGGCATTCTTTGTATAAGTTTTCTACACAGAATTTCTCCAGTGGCACTTTGGGCATCACCATAACTGTACACAAACTCAGAATTGGTTGAATAGTGGAATCAAAGGGAGATGGCCGGGGGTAGAGGCTTCTATGTTGTGACAAGGACTCTGCTCAAGGGTCCTATATGTTCTTAGATTCTACACCATTGAGGGACTCTTTGATGACACAGAGGCTACTTTTTCCTGAAGCCACAGAGCTGAGTGAATTCTGGTGAGATCTTTCCAACTCTGCTACTAAATAAAGCTGAAATAACTACAGTTGAGTTAGATGGCGAGGCTTTGGGACTATGCAGCACTTCCCAAGGGACCTGCCCAAGTGCATTTTAGGACTCTGGGATTATACTACCAACTGACATCAGACTGTGAGTTGGGTTTAGCAGATGGAGGAGAGGGAAGTAACATGCTATAGGGGAAACTTACCTATTGGATATACCCCAAATGGGTGGGAAACCAATTTAACAGATTCCTGGCAAAGCTACCATGTAGTGCAGGTATCTTATTTATCATCCACATAGATTGTTACTGTTTTTACGAAGTTGTTGTTAAGTTCCCTTTCCCCCTAATAAAGTTTTCCTTTTTACATACATGAACCCAATGCATGCAACTGAGAAAGTATTGCCTGTTACAGATGCCCAGAGGAGGTATTTCATGAACCCAGAAATTCTTAGTGGGGTCTTGAGCTGCTGCTGTTTGCTACTTTTAAGAGGGATCTTAGATATGTTGAAGCTGATCTTTTTTCTTGCCATTAGTGACATGGCAGAGGGATTACAGAAGCAAGGGAACTTTTCCATTACTCAGCCAAAATAACTGACATCCAATGCAAGAGTCATAGGTTGTGCTCAGAACAGAAAGAAAAGGCTGAAATGTTGCTAATGGGAGATAAGCCCAAATTACTTCCTTCTTTTTCAGCATTTAAAATCCAAATACCTACTTTTTATTTAAAGAAAAAAAAAAGCTTTTCTGCTGTACTTCATTATATCAGAAATAGTAGGAAATGAAAGATGGGATGGCTATATTTAGAACATTGCTAATTTTTAAAAGACTTCTACCCCTGTCCAGCCAGATCAGAACCAATTATGTTTACTTTTAGCAGATTCAGATTGATTTGTACACAACTTCGTAACAGAGTAAGTGTTGGAAAAGCAAATACGCAGGTAAGAGATTATTTTATTGAAAAATAGCTTTTAAAATACAAAGAGGCCAAAATTAGTTAATAGACTGGGGACTCAATTGTGATTTAATTTTACTTTTCATTTTGGATAAAGTGTGTGCCTTTTTCATTTGAAGAGTAAATGTGATTACAGAGTAAATAATTTTGTATATGTTATGTTTCATTTCATAAAACATTATAGGTATATTTTAGTGTTGTTTTTTTCTTGGAAAATAAAAATGGATTTTTTTTATGCAAGAGAAAAATCTCAAAACCATTATAAACAATCTGGTTTGTTCCTCCTACATCTCCTCAGGGAATGTTGCTTGGAGTTATAGCTAGCTGGAATGGGAATGTCTGGGGAATTCCGAAATTCTGATTTTTTTTTTAATCATTCAGAATCAGGGTGAAGTGTGTAAATATATAACTTTTTTTTGCTGAACAGAAAGCTTTGAAAAATTTTATTTTAGAAGGAAATATACAAATATTTAGTTTTGGATTGTTGAACCACATCAAAATGTGTTGATTTTGGTTTGGTGTTGTTCAGCTTCATTTTTGGTTAGCATTTAATTGTGTCTACCTAAACTCCTGTAATGCCTCATGGGAAGTGTAGTTTGGATGTTCAGGTCCTTAAGTTTCCTCTATGAGGTGGGTTGCCTAGATACATTCTCACAGACAATTTCAATTTTTAGAAACTGCCTTTTCTATTTGGGGGGGGAATAAAAACTTTTTGACAGAAAATTCCCAACCAATTCTATTTGCATTACATCACCTATTATGCTTTTGATTGATGCTTTCCTTCTGTGGAAATCTCACTAATTTGGGGAAAGAGTTTTCAGTACTGTAATTGGTTGGCGGATCTGGTGTCCTGATCTGTTACTGGTGGAGATGTACCATCAATAGCTGAGGCGGTTGCCCAACAAGATAAGGGAAGAGAAGACTGTATTAAAGAAGATTCCTGGTGAATAATCTTCCCTTCTTGTAAGGTCTCAGCTTATGACTCTGTGCGTTAACAAAAGAAAACGTGATTTCTATATTAATTTGTAGGATGAAGACGATATGATGTAATATTTTTGGACTTTCAATTCATTTATCTAGACTTGCCTGATCTGAAAGGCTCATGCACACACACATTTCCTTTTGAAAATTTGACTTCTGTTCTTATTTGGCTCTACAATGCCCAAATTCTGTAAGGCATCTTGGTCTTTAACAGTAAGAGGACACACATAAGTATGTGATGATGTGATATGCACTGCACAGCTAGAGTAGATCCTTACATGGGAACCTGAAAATGGTCTTATACACTTAATTGATGGGGCACATGAGGGAGATTTAAAAGGCATAAATACCAGATAGGTGCTTAACCCCCTTCTGTACTTTTGAAAATCTCCCTAACAATGTGCAAGAGACATACACGACTTTGAAGAGCTAGTCAATGAAATCTAAAACTGCATGGGTTTTCCTGTCACTAAATATTTTGTTTTATTTTAAAATCTAAATATAGAAATCAAGCTAAATGATTTCTTTTAACCAATTGTTCTAACCCAGGGGTTGGCAACCTCTGGCACGCAGCTCACCAGGGTAAGGACCCTGGCAGGCTGGGCCAATTTGGCTGAACTTGCCGATGTGGCAGGTAAACAATCACGGCTCCCGCTAGCCACAGTTCACCACTCCAGGCCAATGGGGGCTGCAGGTAGCAGCGTGGGCCGTGGGATGTGCTGGCGGCGGCTTACCCTGGTAAGCCATGTGCCAGAAGTTGCCGCCCCTGTGTTAGACTAAGCAACACATAAGTATGATTTAGCTCCATCTAGCAAAATCCCAATGTAACTTAACTTCATCATGCAACCTTTTACAAATCAGGGTTTCTTTAGTTAACGTCCAGTAATATCTGGCCAATATTTATTATTACCACTTCCCCTAGCAAGGAATTTTACAGCAAAAATACAAAGACATGATCCTGTCTCCGAAGAGATTATGATCTAATTTGAGAAGTGACAGAACGCCATTTACCATCAACCAATAGGAAGAGTGGAAAGGCAAAGCTTACACAGTAAAAAGACAACATTGTTAATAAGTTATACTATGAAGTATATGTCCTTCTCAAGGGGCAGTGAAATGTTGTTTTTGTCAGCACTAGCAATGTGGACTGACACTGATGTTCTCTCAAGTATCCCCAATCAGAGTTGCATCTGAACTTTCTGTTAAAACAAAATTTACTTGCTGTTTCACGTTCATTGATAAAGCTCTAGTTTTCAGAAACTGGAAATATTTCAGGAAAAGTCCCTGGAACTGCAAACTATTGTGAAAGCAAAGCTGAAAATATGTTATATCTGTAATTCTTTTCCTATTGCTTCTGATCTACAGGAAAAAAATACATTTAAAAATGTGTCTTATTATGGCCCCACAACTAAAAACACTTTTAAAAAATATTCTCTAGTCCTTTTAGTGGGAAGGTCACTAACCATATTGGTCTGATGAGTTTATTTTTAAGCCCAATTCTCCTTGTTTGACTAGTGAACTCTGCTATAGCAGTTCTCCAAGGAGTGGTACAGCCAGGGCAGCTGTGTTCTGCAATTGTTACCCTCTTCTCTTGGCTTGGCAAACATTTCTGACTCAGAATATAAAGAGATGCCTATCACATATTGGTTGAACTGACCCTGCTTCTTAGAGACTTTGGAACAGTTTCCACACCCCAATATCAGCAACTCTGTATATGTGCTGATGCTGCATTTTTTATTAAGTCTTTCAAATCTTGTTTTCATTTAGAACACCCTCTACCATCAAGCACTATGAAACCGGAGTAAATGAGTACCAGCTTCATTTCATTTACATAGTATCAGGGGCATAATACAATTTTTATGTGGAAATTACGTACAAATTGAGTATTAAAGGACCCAAATTACTTATGGATAAAGCCCTTAAAGTTTCAATATGATGCAAATTTTCAAATCATAAACCCCTGCGTTGGACAAAAGTGATGACTGTGACAGAATAAATTTTATTAGCTAGCAGTAACAATTAGGTTTAATATTTACAACTGAGTTAATGCAAGATTTGTAATTTTCCAGTAATGTATTTGTTATCAAGTTAGTAAGGGAATGCTGTGAACATCTCATTTTCTGCTGGGTTAAATGAATAAAATACATTAAATGGTAGTGGAAAATAAATGGAAGATGAGATATAACCAGATTTTTTTTTTAATATACTATGATTATGTGAACAAAGGGCAATTCAGAAAAACTGACATACACGGTAGTTAATTTATATTCCAAAATTGAATCAGGTCTTTTCTTTCTACTGGACTATGGACACACATAAATTTTGAAGGAAGCTTGTTCTTTATAGAATTGTATTTACCTTGTGTATACTATTAGACCTGTTTGACTGCCCCTAGAAAATATGGAATTTCAGAATTAAAGGATTTTGTAGTGCTCGTGTTTTTTGTGAGAATCTGAATATTAGTTCGTAATGATAAGAATTCTTGATGAAATGTTGTTCATATTCAATCTTCTTATACTATGGCAGCTAAATCAGCTCAGTTATACAATGTATTTATTAGCCGTGAAAAAGGGTTTTTGTCTTTTTTTTACAATTTTTCTATTTCAGTTAAGCTTTGTATCCCACCTTTGTACAACCACTGACAAATATAAACTGGGAGCTGGATTAACACTGCCAATCATTTCTAGAAATCAGGAGATGGGGCCTATTGGAGAATTTTAGGTGATAGAATTCACTCTGAACTCACCAAGTGGATTTCATCTCTAAGCTTTTGGCCTGCTAGTACATGCATAAAAGTATCTATAACACTCCAGCTGCTTTGAATTGGCCACCCTAAAGTGGAGAGAGAGAGAAACAAACAAAAAAGACACTTCAATGTATTTTCATCCCCATTTTTCCCATTACAGGGATCATTTGCTCCCATTGGGAGCAATGCATTTCATAATTCAATTCATTAAGATGCATTAACTAATTGTCTTCATTCTCCTGCAGTTAATTAAATCAAATTAAGTTAATTATACTTTTCTATCTCTGACTTTTCTTTTGCCTAATCTAAATTGGAAAAAGTGAACCTTAGATGGAAAAGGAGAAAAAAAAGAAAACATTCCCTGCAGCAAAAGTAGAATTATAATATTGCACTGTGAAGATAGTTAAAATTCAAAGTGACACAAAATGACTTTTAGCCTAATTTTCTTATTACAAAGATTGATTAGCTGGTGATTTATTTATTTATTTTTTAAGAGCACAATGACATTGCTCTAAGAAGTGGACATCTTGATGTATGCTACATTTAGGAATTTCAACTGAAGATAGCCTTGGGTATATAGCTCTGATTTCAGTGGCTAAAAGATTATTTCTGAGCTCAAAGTAATCATTGGATTTGTGTTGAAATAAAAAAAAAAAGCTGTGCTGAAAGATAAAGTTCAAAGATCAGCTGTTATTAAAGAATAGTACGAATATGATTCTAATTTTAATCAAGCATAAGGAAATGAAATGGTCTCTCTCTCTGAAATTCTTGTGTTATTTGTTTTGTGGATGGAGGGTTGTATTCATTGCTTAATCATCTCTTCATTGATGGAATCTTTATTATCCTGCTTGTGCCTTAATCTCAAACTATTTTTTTCAGAAAGGAGTACAGTAAGTGGCAATAAAATGGACCATTTTTCCAATGATATATAAAACATGAAAAATCAAAAGCTTTAATATGTGGATGAAACAATGTCTGACCTGCAGAAAAGGTGAGGACCATAATAGAAAGTATAAAACCTTTAAGAGGTCTGTTAAAAGCTAATGTAAACTGGCTTTAAAGCCAGTCTGCCCCAGAGGGTGTCTACACTGCAAATAGACACCTGCAACTGGCCCATCGCAGCTGACTTGGGCTGAGGGGGCTCAGACTACAGGACTGTTTCATTGCAATGCAGACCTCTGGGCTCAGGCTGGAGCTCTGGGACTCTTCCACTTTGGAGGTTGCTACAGTTAAACAGCTTGGCATCCCAAGCCCTGTGAGTCCAACTCAGCTGAACTAGGCCAGCCACAGCTTTTTAATTGCAGTGTAGACATAGTTACAGAGCCCATAGGTGCCCAGTGCACATTAACACTGAGCAGCACACGTATTACTTCATAAGCAGGGCAGGCTCAAACTAATGCTTTGGTCCTCAGTTTTCTTTGTGCTCATTTTCCCAATGCAAGTCAAGATTACAGGACAAATTCTGAATGATGCAGAACACTTCATGTGAGTCACTTTATTCAGTACAGCATCCTCAACTTCTCCAGAAACAGTTTGCAGTATCATGCCTTAATCTGGTCATGCGGCCACTTGGTGCACTGTGAAGAGCTCACAGATCAAAGGTTTGCTGTTTTATCATCACTCTACCACCCTTTTGCTTCCCTGCGGTCTAGACAGCTCGTCTCAACTAGTTCTGTGTACCCCTTTGCCCTATTCCCCTTCTCCTTCCCCCTCCCTCCCTGCCCCACCAGCCAGCAGGCAACTCCTCTGCTATGTACAACTATACACTTCACCACTGTTCCTCTGCTAATTTGACAGCACACATCTACTGCTTCTAAATATATACTGGCCAGCCATAATTCTTCAAGGCCCTCCTAGTTAGCATCCTTTACTCTTGCTTCCATATTTGCATCTTTTCCTCACTGCATCTCCAAAATTGTGGTCCCCAACTCACTGCTCCTTAGGCACCAGCCTCAAAGGTCTTTTGATTAATATAGAGCTTCCATTATGGACACACTGTACGGTCTTCTTTCCTTGTCCATCCAGATTAGCTAAATTAACCCCTGGGTAAGCATTATGTGTTGAGATGTTTAGAGTTTAATCAACAGGTCTGGCATAAATTATACCCTTGTTTCCACAAAACCAAACTACTGTCAGCTGCATTCTCATCTTCAACCTACCATGGATGTGATTTCTCTCACTCTCATCAGATTTACATTATTACATAGTAGGATCTTGTACTCAGATTTCCACTTTCTATTTTAAGGTACTTGGATGTGTTTATCACCCTACCTAACTACAGCAAAGCTCCAGACCAGTCGGATCTTCCTTATTTCTGACAGGTTTCAGAGTAGCAACCATGTAAGTCTGTATCTGCAAAAAGAACAGGAGTATTTGTGGCACCTTAGAGACTAACAAATTTATTTGAGCATAAGCTTTTGTGGGCTACAGCCCACTTCATCAGATGCATAGAATGGAATATATAGTAAGAATATATATATACATACAGAGAACATGAAAAAGTGGAAGTAGCCATACCAACTGTAAGAGGCTAATTAATTAAGATGAGCTATTATCAGCAGGAGGGGAAAAAAACAACTTTTGTAGTGATAATCAAGATGGCCCATTTACACAGTTGACAAGAAGGTGTGACGATACTTAACATGGGAAGTAGATTCAATAAGTGTAATGACCCATCTACTCCCAGTTTCTATTCAAACCCAAGTTAATGGTATCTAGTTTGTATATTAATTCAAGCTCAGCAGTTTCTTGTTGGAGTCTCTTTTTGAAGCTTTTCAGTTGCAAATTGTCACCTTTAAGTCTGTTACTGAGTTACCAGAGAGGCTGAAGTGTTCTCCTACTGTTTTTTTCAGCGTTATGATTCCTGATGTCAGATTTGTGTCCATTTATTCTTTTGCATAGAGACTGTGCGGTTTGGAAAATGTACAACGGCAGAGAGGCATTGCTGGCACATGATGGCATATATTACATGTGCAGGTAGATGGTGTAGCAAATGTGATTAGGTCCTATGATGGTGTCATTTGAATAGATATGTGGACAGAGTTGATATCGGGCTTTGTTGCAAGGATAGGTTCCTGGGTTAGTGTTTTTGCTGTGTGATGTGTGGTTGCTGGTGAGTATTTGCTTGAGGTTGGGGGGCTGTCTGTAAGAGAGGACTGGTCTGTCTCCTGAGATTATTTCTGAAGATGTTTCTCTTGAATTGGAGCTGATCTGAATATGAGTGTGGGGAGAACTCTGCTTCTCTGGTCTCAGCCTCTATTTTTTGCTTACAACTCAGTGGTTTGAGCATGGGTCTACTAAACCCAGGGTTGTGAGTCCAATCCTTGAGGAGGCCATTTAGGGAACTGGGGTAAAAATGTGTCTGGTGATTGGCCCTGCTTTGAGCAGGGGCTTGGACTAGATAACCTCCTGAGGTCCCTTCCAACCCTATAATTCTATGCAGAAAGTACTTTAGGAAACAGAGTTTGGATGCAGGTAAGCATCCCCAAAGTTCCAATTATTTTCTGAATATTACCTGTTTTGTCTGAACCCCTTTGCTCTGCAATCAAGAATTAGATCTCATTGCTGCAGATGTTCTTGCAAGTATTTCTTGCTTTTGTTCAGGCCAGAAATGCAGCCTCGTTGGTGAAATATATACATTGCAGGTCTCCCTTTGTAAGGAATTATTTTAAAATCAAAAGCTGGCTTATATGGAGAAAGATGCATTTTATACAAGTGTAAATTTGGGGATCTAGAGAACATAAAGCTCCTTCTGGCAATGGATGCAGCAATGTTGTAGGGAAAAGAGGTTTAGATTCATGGCAGGAGGGAATTTTTTGAATTAGCTTCTGCTTAAGTAGATAGTACACCAACCTCCTGCATCCAGACCATGAGAGCTTGTTAAACTGGCTTAAAACTATTCAGGAAGTAAGGATATGGAGAATTATATCTTCATATTAAAATAATATGGCAAAATAAAACAGAGCAAAGAGTTCTTCTGAAAGAAAAGAGGAGAAAACAATAAGAGTACGTATGTACCAAAATATCTGTACACAAATAAAAAGGGTATTCAAAACAAACCAAAAGAGAGGAAGGTGGTACTGAAAGATGAAGGTTATAATGAAATGAGCATAACAGATATCTGGCAGAAAACATAAGCTACCTTAATGCAAACCTTTCCTAACTTTTCAATGCAACCTTAACCTTCTTTTAATGTAGGGTGTTTTTTTTCAGATGCAATTATTGTATAGACTAGTCAAAAAAGTAAAAAGTGAGGAACTGGCATTATGTGCCAACAGTATTTTCAGTATCAAAGGAAATTCTGAAAGGCAGAGTGTGGTGATGAAATATTTTTTTTGGCAACGGGGGAGGGAGGATTGTTTGAATTATTCTTTGAAAACATGACAGATGCACTTTATAAGTTTCTCATTGTTGGAGAGGTATCACCAGTGCTGCTATTATTCACACATTACTGTTTCAGCTCCTGTGATGGAGTATACAAACCTCAAACTGGAGAAAGCGTTAGGGAGCTGCTTTGGTCTTGCCAGCCGCACCTGCACAAGCTGAAGGCAGAGCTTAAAAAGGGAAGCAGAGCAGTTCAGAGAAGGCAGATAGTGGGAGGGAGAAGACCTGTGCTCTGGAAAAGAAATACTACAGAAGATCTTGTTGCTGGAGGCCTGGCGAGCTGACCTGACCAAACCAGCAAAGGAGGGACTGGTGATTGTTGTTGAAGGTCAGAACCTTTATTTTGTGTTCAGTTCTTTAGTTTACCTTGTGAGGAATAAGGAGTGGAAGTGATCCAGAGAGGGAGCTACTTAGCACCCCGAGGTGCAGGATTTAGCTGCCCAGCACTGAGCCCTGAAGAGGAGCCAAGTGGAGAGGGTAGGCCCAGGGTCTTCTACCTGCCCCTAAAGAGGGAACAATGTTAGGTGGCTGTCACTTAGTAGGGAACCTAAATGGATTAGGCCTTGAATACACAAGGGTCAGGACCCCCAATTCCCCAACCTAAAGAGAAGGCGCTGAGGCATATGAAGACAGACTCATTACTGGTCTTTTTGGTGTATGTGTACCTAGAAAGGGTTGTACTGCAATGTGTGACCTGAGTGGAGGGCTGAGTCACAAAACAGAGAGAGATCACCACAGAGAGGCTCTACAGTGAATTAAGGGGACATCCAGAAGGTAGGCAGCTGAACCCTCACCTGACCACTAGGTAACAATAGCAGTGAATGTTCCCTATCACAGCTTACTGACTGGACAGCTGAAATTTTGATACAGGAGAATGATGAACAGTGGAAAACACCTCATCAAACAAATAACATTTATGCTACAAATTGTGATTAAAGGGGAAGAGATAGGGCTCTTCAACAGATGCAACAAAAATTTTCATCCAGTCATGGAGCACCCAGGAGCTTCACAGTAGTTAATGAGAACTGTTATCAACATCCTTAGAGAGAGAGAACAAAGGGTAGAGAAATATAACCAATAACCAACATAGGTTTATAAAGAATAAAGCTTTCCAGGTGAGCAATTTTTTATTTATTTATTTTTTTGGAGGGACAGCATTATGAAATTAGGTCCTGAGGCTGAACTGTGTCAAGAGAATCTTGTGCCCATTGTAACTTTCTATTGAAGTCAATGTGGCTCCATGCATACCTATGGGTTTGCCAGTGTCAATCCAATTGCTATTTTGGTGAATGAATGCAGTAGAAATAATATTTTTTTTTTTTTTTTTTTAGTAAAACATTTGATAGAGTTCATGAGAGTTTTTTTTTTCTCTAAATTTAATTCAGATTGGCTTGGCTATCTAAGCATGGCGACATGAACTGAAAATTGGCTGATGGATTCTAAACCAAGACTAATAAAAACAGAGATTTGTGCTAGTTTTGACTATCTCAAATATCTTTATAAGTAATCTGGAAAAAGGGAACATAGGTTAACAAAATTAATAGATACCAGCAAGGACAGAGAAATAATACTGAAGAACCTAAAGAAGTTAAAAATAAGGTCAGAAAGCATGACAATATGGGCTTGTGTAGACAAACAGTTAGTACACAGCAAGCTGGGGTGTAAATCTACCGCTCACAAGCATGCCATGCAGTAATTGTCCATGTGGGCCTTCCTAGTGTGCACTAAAAGTTCCTCAATGTTCTCTGATCTACTCCCATTTCAAAGCAGAGTAGATTAAAGTACACTAGGGAACTTTTGGTATGCTGTAGCAGGATCCACACGAATAGTTAGTGCACGGTAATGTAGTGTGTTGTAGTTTTAGAATCCAGCTAGCCACACACTGTTTGTCTAGACAAACACTAAGATTTAATTTAAAAAATTGAAGTTTGCGGAAAATGAAATGGGTTATAAATAGTTTAATCGCACTTGTCCAAGTGTTAAATCTGACCAGTTAAAAAAATCCCCTAAAATAGACAGCACATCTGTGTTCATAGTTACACTGAACTGATGGGTACTATAAAGGTCTCATATTATATGTGGAAGTAGTTTGCCGTAACGAGTATAAGGGACAAGGGTCTTCTGGGAGCTACAGTTTGTTCTAAAGAGATTTGAATGAAGGAATGTAGGAACACTCAAGCCTAGGAAAAAAGGCTTAAGATGGGCTTCATGGAATGTTATTTTGAAATTATCTTTTTGTTAATAAAATTAAACTAGAAGTAATGGGGTTGGTTTTTGTTTGCATTTGTTTACTCTTCATAGAGTGTGTAGCTCTGCCATCTCACTGAATCTGTTAATTAAAAGAAAGATTATCTTGAGGATGTGGAGAGCCTGTTGCCCTAGATTTGAGGGGTGTGTCTACCCCAGAATACGATCAAGCTAACTGAAACTATGTTATGGGCATTCAGTGCCTTGAAGTAATGAAATAGAACACCATATAGTTAAGGGTTAATTTGGAGACAGGCTTTTAGAAGCAAGGGCATGTCTAGCTGGCAGTTTCTGTGAATCAGAATGGGAGGAGGGGTCAAACAAGTAAACAACAGAGACTGAAAACCTTGGTGGTTGGAAAACCTTGAGTTTAAACACCTTTGATATTCAGTTTATTGGAAGTTAGAAAAATGATGATACAGTAAGGGTCATGATGACCTATGTGTTTTATAGAGGTTAGTTATAAAAGATTAGCTAATAGAATATATTTGTATCAGTTCTCTGAAGCCATCTTGAGAGACTTTTTCCTGACACCTTTTCTCCCCGGTGGATGAGCAACTGATCACTGCAAACCTACTTTTAATTACTCAATATCATTCTAGATGTTAGGTAAATATTTGGAATGTTCTAAACCTATTGTTTATGTTTGTGTGTGCTTATATCTAATGAGCTGCAGTGTTAGATAGAGCACACTTACCTGCATCAATCTTACCAGATGTAAGTGCTGTGTTCTGGTTGATTTATTCCTTACACTGCCTTGAGTGGAATAGTTAAATTGTCCCATATGAGGGTTCTGACAAACCCGGGTAATAAGCCTGCCTTGCTGCTTCTGAATGTCCCAGATTCTTACATATCAAAATCAGATGAACCAGTTTATCCTTTACCTAAATAATATGTCTCTCAAACTATGTTTACTATAATAAATTATTGGATGACGAAAAATTACAAAAAAATCTGTAAAATTAGTGCTGTTCAGCACCATTAATTTAGCAATTAGTGACATGGAAATAGCCCCAAATCAGAAATAAAGAGCATTCACAAGACACTGCTAAATTAGTCTTTTGGTAACTGTTCCAAAATCAAAAATGAAATTGTGTGTTCATGCAGAACATACAGAAACAGACAGTAGTAAATAGTAATGAAGAAGGGTAGAATAATCAACAGCAAAATATGCTTCTTAATCATCTTTGTTGCCAAAGAGATCTGCAAAGAAAGCGACTACATGCTGCTACAAAGGTTGCACCTGAATACATTTCCAATATTAATATAATTTGCTGTCTCTCAACTGTGTTTGGACATGCTGGGACACAATGGATGCAATCACAGAATTTTGACCATTATCCTGGGTAAGGTGGTTTTCACTGTGGTTTAGCAATTTGCTCATAACTTTAATACTTGTAATTTACAGCAGTCTTCTCCCTAATGAATACTATGGCCATGTAAAATGCTGAGGACCTGAACACTTTTGGTCATTAGAGATTCCACGGCTTCTTTCAAAGTCGCTGGGCTGTGGTCTCATAAGAGTGTAAGCAAATTTGCCAAATTCTGAATTAGGTAATCACATTCCCCTGTACTGTCCAGTGATATAGGGTAGAATTTCAGTGTCCCATGTACCACCTTAAAGGTGGGTGGATGCATTTCATGCCCACTGTTAAATATTTGTTACTTGTTTTCTAATATGTATTTGTCCAGCTTAACTTCCAGTCATTGGTTCTTGCTATGCCTTTCTCCATTCGGTTAAAGAACTCCTTGGTACCTAGTATTTTCTGCTGGTGAAAGTGCTAATACACTCAGGACTGGCGCCAGTGTTTTTGGTGCCCTAGGCGCATGGCCATTTCGCCACCCCGCACGCTGCTCCCGCGGCTCCGGTGAAGCTGCTACAGGCGTTCCTGCGGACAGTCCACTGGTCCCACGGCTCCGGTGGGCCTGCCGCAGGTGTGCCTGCGGATGCTCCACCGGAGCCGTGGGACCAGCGGACCCTCCACAGACACGCCTGCGGCAGGTCAACCGGAGACGCCTGCTGCCCCCCTGGCAAAATGCCGCACCCCAATAATCCTGGCGCCCTAGGCGATTGCCTAGGTCACCTAAATGGAAGCGCCGGCCCTGAATACACTGTAATCAAGTCACTTTTCAATCTGCTTTTTAATGAGGTAAACAGTCTTTATCTTTCTCACTCTAAGGACTTTTCTTAAGCTCTCTAATTAATTTGTGGCTTTTTGCTGCACCTTCTTCCATTTTTCAATATCCTTTAGAAAACGTAAAAAAAAAATTCTGCTAAACCACTGCACAGATACAGAACCAGCAACCACAGGTTGCCCTGTTTAAGACCGTAACCTACAAAGATTAATCCTGATCCAGATATGCAGCCAAATTTTCGAAAGTAGCTGCTAGTGGTCCTTCAGTCTGCGTTTTTGAGTAGTTGCAGCTTCCATTGACTTCAGTTGAACTTGTGGGTGCTCCCAGTTTAAAATTCAGGTCTCAAGGTATTAGAAGCTTGGCAGCCAAAATCAGTGGCCACTTTTGAAACTTTTGGCCTTGACATTTTTGAGTTTGTTCCATGTCTAAAAAAAAAAATGTATATTAATCTTCAAGCTAACAAACATGCAAACGTTTTGGCTGGCTTCATACTAGATAACCATTTCAATACTATAATCTAAGTTAGTTATTTGTGCAGAACACACAGAGAAGAGAAATAAATCCAAACACACAGAGGCTGTAGGTTCATCAAAGCATGTTGTTCCAAGTTTTAACATTAAAGGTGGTTTTCTATTTCCATTCATTTAAACTTTCTTATTAATCCTTTATTCATATTTATAAAAGCAGTGAAGTGGATCAATTTTGGGAATTTCCAAGGCAAAATGCTTCTGAGTTTCTCAAGCAAATGCAAAGTCTGAATAGTCTCAATAGTGTTGTTAAAAAGGTGAGGGCCCTTTAATGTTTTAAATGGTTGACTAATTTAATTTAAAATTGAACAAATGGAAGTTTACTAAATTGCAAGAATTTAACTTTACATTCAGACTAGGAACAAGTATAAGAAATTTCAGCTCAAAGGGTAATTTTTTCACAAACATAAGAGTGTCTGAAAACAGGAGTTTATAATAGAAGTACTTTCTCAACCATAACTATAGTGTTACTTCTGTGATGCTATAATAAATTGAAATTACTGAACCATATTTGAAATGTGATGGAGATATGGTGATGTATAACATTTGAATTACAGCTGGGAAAACTTAGGGAAACCTACTTGTAAAAGATGGTATCCTTTCAATTTAAAAAAAAAAGTTTCACGGTCTGCAACGGTGGCAAATCCTTAAAATATCACTGGAACATGAGCACTGAAATGGGAAGTCAGCAGAAAAAAATAGTGACATATCTACATATTAAAAAAAAAAAAAAGATTTTTTCATTCTTTTTTTCCTGCCTCTTGTTTTACTCTTCCTCCACCTTGGCCTTATAGATTCAATGCCTCTATCCAGTTAAAAAGTGAATGACATTAAATGCAAATGTTCTCATCTCTTACATGCAGCTAGCAAATTGATGGACCCCTCCACGTTCTGGGACACTAAGCTGATGTACATTATAATAGTGATCTTCCTTTCCTCTCACTCTTCAGTTGCAGTCCTTCCCAAGCCGCAGTAGTATTAGTAACAAATGTATTTATTATTCAATTATTTTGCAGCAGTGCCAAGAAGCCAGGGACTCATTGTGCTAGGGACTTGTCACAATTCAGGGCAACTACACTTGTATGCACCATCTGTGGTCCAACAATGGCACCTACTCTAGTGCTCTTGATCTCTTGGCACCTACTCTAGTGCTGTTGGGTAGTGACCTGTATCTCTCTCTCCCACATGACTGGGATTTTTCCAGACTGCACAGTTCCCTGCCTTCACTGTGAGGTGTCCAGAAGCCATGCTGCCTAAACAGGCTTGCATCTGCCCTTTGCTTTTTTCTCAAGAGCTATGAATGGTTGTAACTGCCAGCAGTTCTAAGCTACCAAACAGCAGTTTCTAAGAAAGCATATTTATTCTTAAAGTTAAAGCATTACAGAGAAAAATATTAAAACAATAAATGAACATATACACGTGCTAATAAGCTTACCAGAGATCACTCACACTCTCCTCCCTGTTCTACCTCTCCCTCCCAACTCCAGCCGGGTCTCTGGTATGAGTCAGTCCTTCAAACCCCGACAACAAGTTTCTGTGGTTACAATTTCATAATAGCCTCAGATCAAAACAAGCACAAAAATCATGCAAATCAGTCTGTTTCCATATAGAGGGAAAAATAATTTTCCAATCAGCACTAGTATATTGTAATTTTAAACAAGAGCATTAGGGTTACAAGTCTCATTTCATGTATGAGTCACACTTGACAAAGGCCCTTGCCACAACAAATACATTTACACCTCCTTGAGACACTATTTACACCAGTTCCATCTCCTCAGAGAAGTGGGGGTGTGAGGCCAAATCATACCCTAAGGTCTCATAATAAATATGAGGTAAAATCCTGGCCCCACTGAAGTCATTGGCAAAATTCCTATTGTTTTCAATGGACCAGGATATAGTCATGATATACATTAGTCCTTGCACTTACAGTAAGTCATAATTGATAAGAAATAAACTAGATTTCAAATGATCAGTTTAAAAGATGTGGGTAATGTGAAGCAACCTGCAAATAATTTGAAATCACACACAGAAAATGATGCACAGAACACATAAATGTACAGTTTCATGATTTTTACAATAAGTTCAATGGATCATTTATCTAATTTGCATGTTGTAATTGAATTTGACATTTTTGAAGCTATAATTTGCAAAGTGTCATGTTCAATAGTTTCCCTTTAAATGTTATTTCAGCTACCAGGAAATCAAGATTTGCATGAAGAAATGATCCAATATGTGCATCTTTGTTTCAAATTAATATTCCCATAGTTTTCTCTAATTTTACTCCATTTCTTAATTTGATCAGTGAATTGCCCCTTTAAAAATATTATCTAGCTAAGACCCTTATCCTACAATGCATTCTGTTCGAATAGACCTTTGCGCCCATGTGCAGCCCCATTGAAATCAAGGACACAGACCTTAAGCAAGGTAATAGGATAGACAGATTCATTTACCACTCTACTACAAATATTTGATTTTTTTGTTTGAAGAAGGTGTCATGCTGCCTGCAGTTGCTCAAGACTGTGAGTGCCTACCTCAGGGCAGACTATCTGAAAACAGGGCAGACACCCCAATCTGGTGATGTGTTCTATAATTAGATTTCACCAAACCAGTAACAAATGTAAACTCCTGGATCACTATACCAGTCTTACCTTGGAGTCACAGACAGTCCCCTTAGACTCAGCAATCTATCTTCCAGCCCAGACAAACTGGGCTTAGTGATAATGGTCACGTATACCAAAGATCACATCACATTTAGGTTGCTTTCAGTCCGAAGAGACCAGTCACTTACCCAAATCAACTGGTTTCCTAGATCTTACCTGAAAGACAAATTGATAGCCAATTCCAGAGTATTCTAACTGAAAGTTTATTAGCTAAGAAAAGGAAATGAGTGTTATTGAGAAGTTAAAGCAGGTAAAATATATGTACAGGTGAGGCACAGTTTGTAATTCCCAATGGTGGCAGTGATGTAATAAACTACCATTTTCCTAAAAGTCTTTTGAGGGTACCCAGATTGTCTCTGGGGATTTCCACTTTGCATCTGGTATACTTCCCTATAAGAGTCCAAACAATTCAGAGATGAAGGATCTTTCCCTGAATCCACACATATAGCTTCTTCTCATCATCACACACAATGACCACTTGCTTTGAAATTAGCACTTTTCTATTAAAGTTATTCATTTGCATACAACAAGACTTCTTTCTCACTTGATGGATTCTTTAGTTACAGGGGTATACACAATGTAAATGTTTGTTATTGTGTTATAATGTAGTACAGATAAGAGAAAACAATGCAAGTAATAGCCCATTTGTTTTCTTGAAGTTTATACACCAAATACACTGTTATGCATTTAACAAACACTTTGATCTATACTAATAAACAAGTGAATTGGCCTGGGGCTTTGGCATGAGCTGGCCCCGGTCTGCCAGCATCATAGAAGTAAGTGAGCAAATATCTAGGTTTAGGGCGATGATTAATTGCAGTTAACTCATGCAAGTAACTCTCAAAATACTCATGATTAAAAAAAATAATCGTGATCAATTACAGTTTTAATTGCAGTGTTAAACAATAGAATACCAGTTGAAATTTATTGAATATTTTGGATTTTTTAAACATTTTCTTATATATTGATTTCAATTACAACACAGAATACAAAGTGTACAATGTTCACTTTATATTTTTATTACAAATACTTGCGCTGTAAAAATGATAAAAAGTAGTATTTTTTAATTTCTCATACAAGTCTGTAGTATAATCTTTTATCATGAAAGTGCAACTTACAATCATAGATTTTTTTCTTACATAACTTCACTCAAAACCAAAACATTGTAAAGCTTTAGAGCCTACAAGTCTACTCAGTCTTACTTCTTGTTCAGCCAATCGCTAAGACAAGCAACTGTGTTTACATTTACGAGAGATAATGTTGTCCACTTCTTATTTACAATAAAGTGAGAACAGGCGTTCACATGGGATTTTTGTAACTGGCATTGTAAGTATTTACATGCCAGATATGCTAAACATTTGTATGTCCCTTCATGCTTCAGCCGGAGTACGTGCTTCCATGCTGATGACACTTGTTAAAAAAATAATGTGTTGTTTAAATTTGTGACTGAACTCCTTGGAGGAGAATTGTACGTCTCTAGCTCTATTTTACCCACATTCTGCCATATGTTTCATGTTATAGCAGTCTCAGATAATGACTCAGCATATGTTCTTCATTTTAAGAAGACTTTTGCTGCATATTTGAAAAAACACAAAGATACTGATGTGAGATTTCTAAAGATAGCTACAGAACTCGACCCAAGGTTTAAGAATCTGAAGTGCCTTCCAAAATCTGAGAGGGATGCGGTGTGGAGCATGCTTTCAGAAGTCTTAAAAGAGCAAAACTCCAATGCAGAAACTACAGAATCTGAACTATCAAAAATATCAAACTTCTGCTGGTGGCATCTGACTCAGATGATGAAAATGTACATGTGTCGCTCTGCACTGCTTTGGACTGTTGTCGAGCAGAACCCATCATCAGCATATATGCATGTCCTCTGGAATGGTTTTTGAAGATGAAGGGACATATGAATCTTTAGTGCATATGTCATGTAAATATCTTGCAACGCAAGCTACAACATGCAAACACCTGTTCTCAGGTTTAGGTGACATTGTGAACAAGAAATGGGCAGCATTATCTCCTGAAAACTTAAACAGACTTGTTTGTCTGAGTGATTGGTTGAACAAGAAATAGGACTGAGTGGACTTGTAGGCTTTAAAGTTTTACATCGTTTTATTTTTGAATGCAGGTTTTTTTGAACATAATGCTACATTTGTAAGTTCAATTTTCATGATAAAGAAATTGCACTACACTACTTATATTAGGTGAATTGAAAAATATTATTTCTTTTTTTTTACAGATATTTGTAATATATGCAAATATTTTTAATAAAGTGAGCACTGCATGCTTTGTATTTAAATAAATGGTATTCTATTATTGTTTAACAATGTGGTGACAGTCACAGCCCTAATCTAAGTATAGCCACATCATTTATTTTATGATCTATCCAAAACATTCAAATCTTCAAATCTACTTGTAGGGCCAGATTCATCCCTGATATTACTCCACTGATTCTAAAGTCAAAGGAGTTACTCTAGGACAGCAGTCTGCAAGCTTTTACACCCAAGATCACTTTTTGAATTTAAGGGCAATGCAGGATCTACCCTGCCCCTATCCCGAGGCCCCTCTCCTTCCCCAAAGCCACGCCCCAAGCACTCCATCCTCCCCTCAGTCACTTGCTGTCCCCCATCATCACTCACGTTCACCTGGCTGGGGCAGGGGGTTGGGGTGCGGGATGGGCTGCAGGCTCTGGGCTGGAGCTGAGAGTTTGCAGTGTGTGAGGGGGCTCTCAGCTGACCCTGGGGCAAGGGGTTGGGGTGCAGGAGGAGAGTATAGAGGTGCTGGCTCTGGGAGGGGGGTCAGGGCTGGGGCACTTTATTGGGGTACAGGAGGCGGATCAGGGCTGTTTTGGGGTGCTGTCTCTGGAAGGGGTCTCAGGGCTCAGGTTTCAGGTGCAGGAGGCATTTTGGGTTGTTGGCTCCAGGAGGGGGCTTAGGGCCGGGGGTTGGGGTGCAGCCTCCCACTGAACAGCACTTGCCTCTGGCAGCTCCCGGTCGGAAGTGTGGTGTGACTGACGCTAAGGCAGTCTCTCTGCCTAACCTCGCCCCATGCCGCTCCAGGAAGGGGCCAACGCATCCCTGTGGCCCCTGAGGGTGGGGGAGACTGGCAGCATGTGGCTCTGTGTGCTGCCCCTGTCAGCAAGCCCCACTCCTGCAGCTCCCATTGGTCACAACTCCCTCTTCCCGGCCAATGAGACTTGCGAAGGCGGTGCTTGCACGCAGGAGCAGCATGTGGAGGGAGACCCCTGCCTCCCCCCACCTGCAGGGCCCCACTGGCTGCTTCTGGGAGCGGCATGGGGCTGGGGCAGGCAGGGAGTCTGTCTTAATGGCAGCCCTGCTGCATCGCTGGAGATCGCAATCAAGTGGGACATTCTCTAGGATCAATCAGTTGATCGTGATCGACTGGTTGGGGACCACTGCTCTAGGATAAAATTGGCTCATTGTTTACTTGTGTTCACAAATAGTATGAATCACTGGACACAGATGCTGGGTCCTGTTCTTGTGTTCACACTTTAATAAGGAGGCTGACAAGTTGCAAAGGGTTCAGAAAGAGCTAAGAAAATCATTCAAGAACTGAGACATCTGCTTGAAGTGAGTGACGAAAGAACTTCTATTTAATTTATCAAAGAGAAGGTGATCATGGTCTGTAAGTACCTACATAAAGATTCCTGATAGTAGATGGCTCTTTAAACTAGAAAATATAAGACGATATATAATGTCTGGAAGCTGAATTTAGACAAATTAGTGATAACATTTGTATCAATGAGCTCTGGTTATTAAATCCAAATAATTACTGTGTTTTTTGTTTAATGTTCAGTTTTAACAAAGTGAGGAAAGCAACCAAGTGACTTGGTCTAGGCAAAACAACATTTAACAGGGAAACACTTCCAATATGGTCCCTTAGGCAGGTGCCAGCAGTTTGCACTCTCACTGTTCCTTTCACAGATGGTATTGGCTGCTCACATTCTCTCTTCCTTTACAGATGGTGACAGCTGCTCCCTCATTTTCAGATGGCGCTAGCCACTCTCTGCACCCCACAGATGGTGCCAGATGTTCACCCTAACCCCATCCCCCACAAACACACAGACATGAGGTATATTATGAATCTATATAAAATAAAGTAATGACAGCATATTTTCTTCCCTTAGTTCTGCCCTGCAGAATTCTATCTTTGGGACTTGCATTTGGAAGTCTATTAAATATTTAGTGCTTAGGGTTTGCACCCATCCTTTTTATTTCCCAAAGAAGATGTGAATGTATTTAGTTATAACTTAACATTTCAGAGTTACATGGAACTATTTGCTACATTACTTTGTTTGGTGGTTTAATTTATATAGACAGTAATGATTTTATTATAAATCATTGTGAAAGAAAGCATTAGGGATGTAGGACTAGAAGAGACACCCTGGGTCATGTCCAGTCCCCTGGTATCTCAAACAACTCCATCACGTAATCCCTTTGATAAATTGATCAAATGCCATCTAAAGATGACGTAGGGTTTTTTTGCCTCCACTGCTTCTATTAGATGGCTGTTCCAGGACCTCACTCCTGGGATGATTAGAAAATATATGACATTTAGTCATTTGTTTCTGCATCTATTAACTGTTTGAATAAAATGGGAAAACCATTAAGCCCAACCTATTTTTTTTTAAATGAACAAATTTTGTATATAATGCATTTCCTGGGAAAACTGTAATGGCACCAAATAGCTGTTGGGAATGTTTAGATGTCAAATGAGGTGAACAATCATATTTTCATCTGACCTTTTGTACCTATTGTTGCAAGTAACATCTATAAACTGAAGGGGATTAGAGAGAGAAGATTTTTTCTCTTGTCAGTTTGTTTACTTTGACCATGTGACAGAACTGTGAGCATGAGCATGGCCAGCTGCACTTCCTGTGTTTCTGGACTTCATTCTTCCCATACAAGGGGAGGCTACGTACACTCTTTTCTGGATTCTATGAGAGAGTGATTAGCAGGAGCAAAATTGAAACTGAAGAGGAAAAAGGAAATGCCTGCTTTCCCAGAAAGCTGAAGATGGGATGAAGCAAGTTTGTGCCCTGATCCTGCACTGGAGTGCATTATTTCTTAATGTTCTTCTTCGGACTGCCCCCAAAGATCCTTTCAATTATCACCAGGGGAGCAGAAAAACCCTTATTTTTTTAAACGAGTTTAAAAATAATAATAATAATAATAAAAAATCAGGCCATACAATTAAAGTGTGCCCTGTCGGAACACTGAAGCCTCAAAACATTTTATGTTGTGTCCCTTGCACTATTACCAGAGGATTGAAAATACAGGAAATGTGGCATTTATCTTAAAAAAAAAAAAAGATGAAGAGATTTCCTGACTCTTGCTGGCAGGTAAGCCTGACTGCATCCTCTAGTCCAGGGGTGGAGCCAGAATTTATCAGTTGTACATTGCCAAAGAGCAGCCCCCTATCAGCTCCCCCCCGCCCTGCTCCCAGTGCCTCCCGCTCACTGGCAGCCCCACCCATCAGTGCCTCCCCCTCCCTCCCCACACCTCCCGATCAGTTGTTTTGTGGTGTGCAGGAGGCTCGCAGGGGGAGGAGCAAGGGTACTGCAGGCTCAGGGGAGGGGACGTGAAGGGGTGGAGTGGGGGCAGGGCCTGTGGCAGAGCCAGGGGTTGAGTGGCGATCACCCCTCCGGCACATTGGAAAGTTGGTGCCTGTAGCTCCAGCCCCAGAATCGGTGCATATACAAGGAGCTGTATATTAACTTCTGAAGAGCCCCATGTGGCTCCAGAGCCACAGGTTGGCCACCCCTGCTCTAGTCATAATAATAACTTAAAAACAGAATGGATATTAAGATAAGAGTTGAAGTCTGGAGGAGTGGAGGATGCAGCTCTTCCTCTCCTGACACCGTCCTGGTTCTCTGTACTCGATGGATGGTGTATCGAGAGCGCCTCCTCCTGTTTCAATCCACTTTAGCCATTGTACTGAGTAAAACTATCTGTAAGAATTTAGGGCTTGAATACACATTCCTTGCCCAAGACATGCAATTTCTAGCCCCAAGAGAATAACAGAAGCATCAGGAATTAAATAATATAGATTTATAAAGGGGGGAGGGAATGGTGCCAGACAAACCTGGTGAATATTAATCAGAAACAGAGGGCTAAATTCAGCGGTGATATAAGACTGAGTTTGTCACACAATAGGTGTAAGTGGTAAAGTAGTATTACTTACTGTAACACATTTAAAGTGTGATATTTAATGACTGGCAGAACTAATGCAACTTTAACTATAAGGGGATAGACTGGGGCTGTAGGAGGAAGAACAATAAACAGGCTTCTTCCACTTTGTCTGACACCTTTTTCTGTTGCTTTCTTAATTTTACCCTTTCTTGAACTTCAGTCACAAATTTGGAGTCACAGAGCTAGATCTCTGTGACTCTAATGAGCACATTCGGCATTGGATGACTGCAGGGGTCCACCCAGGCAGATCTGATTGGCAGGTTTGCCCCTGAGCCTACTGCAATCTCCACTTAGGCACTGGGGTGTGTCTACCTGGAACTCATTGCAGGACTGGGCCTTAGAACATAAGCTACTTCCATGTGAAATAATCTTCCTAGGAAATGGTGGATGATGCATTGCTTGAGCTGCTTAAAGTTATACTAGAAAAATACTCTAGAGTGTTATATAATGTATCAATTAATCAATCCTTTATTATTAGAAAGATGGGTGAGAAAATTGGATATGTTTTCTCTATCTCCCATTTCCATTTTTCAGTGATTTTAGGTTTCCCTTTAGTTTATAAAAATATTTAGCGTCTTATGTGTCTCTCTTTAAAACTGTATATTTTGACCATCAAATGTCAAATTACAGGAAACATACTTACTTGTACAGCATTGAACATCATCTGAACTTTGTATTACCAGAAAGTTAGCTAATGTCCTTCTGAAATGCCACACTCCTAGCAGCTAACTACCATTATTCAGCCAAGAAATGTGAACAAGTTGTGCATGGGTTTGATCTGCTTAAAAAACAAGTGGGTGGGTGGGATTTTTTTTGTTAGTTTGTTTTTAAACTTCTTCAGGACTCTTCATCAAGTAAGGCTCTTTTTGAATTAACTGCTAGAACATGAATTTTTGCAGAACATTATAACATTCTTCTACTAATGCTGTTCATTCTTAGGGTATGTTTACACTGCAGTTGGAGGTGTAATTGCAGCACATATTGACATACAAGAGCTAGGTTTAATGTAGCTAGCTTGGGTATCGATATTGGTGAAGTCACTAAAAGGTCAGCCAGGACTCTTCAGTTCTTATGCCTTTACAGCTTCACTACTATTAATGCTTCCACTACATATTTTACAGCTAGCTTGGCTATGTCTACACATGATGCATTCACCCCTCCAACTGCAGTGTAGACATACCCTTAGTAAGCTCATCTGGGCTATTCCAGGTTTTTAAAAAAGGTTCCTAGGAAGTTCCCTCTATATTTAAAAACACAATTGATGAAGTACAAACAAAATCACATCTACACAGAATCATACACATGCCAGATTATGGGTGTAAAAACTAGGTAAGGTCCAAACTAGAACCTTGTCTTCTAGCCCCCTTTGAATTTCAAGGATATGGGAATTCAGGCTAAAATTCTAAGAGATGAACTCACTCCTACCCCATCTATTCCAGGTCAGATTTAAAATTATTTTATATCCTAGTTTCTCTGGATGCAGCCAAATCCTGTGAAAATGGCTATTCACTTGATGCTTTGGACATGGCTCAGTGAGTATCTAATAGCATTAAGGAGTCCAGAATGATCCCAAGGCTGTGCATCAAATTAAGACTGTAAAGACTGGGGCTCTTGATAATTTGGAAGGTTATAGAGGAGGCAAAAAGTCTGAAGTGCTTCCCTTTTCCTTTGTTTTAATACATTTATCTTTCCGGAAAGCAAGCCTCAGTCTCAAAAGTGTGGGGCATCTATGTCTGCATATTGCTAATAAGCCCTTGACACCTAAGTCATCAATGTGAATCCAGCCCACTTCAATAAGGATTAAAAGTTCTTCTCATATAATGAGGTATATAATATGTATCTATTAGAATGGGAAAAGGTACAGAGAAGGGCAACAAAAAAGACTGGGAGTATGGAACTGCCATATGAGGAGAAATTAAAAAGACTGGGACAGTTCATACTAGAAAATAGATGACTAAGGAGGGATATGATCGAGATCTATAATGTCATGAAAATCGTATGGAGAAAGTGAATAAGGAACTGTTATTTACCCCTTCACATAACCTATGATCCAAAGGTCATCCAATTAAATTAATAGGCAGCAGGTTTAAAACAAACATAAGGATGTGGCTCTTCACACAATACACTGTCAAACTGTGGAACTTGTTGCCCAGGGCTGTTGTGAAGGTCAAAAGTATAATTTAGTTCAAAAAAGAATTAGTTAAGTTCATAGAGGATAGGTCCATGAAAGGCTATTAGCCAAGATGGTCAGGGATGCAACCCGATGCTCTGGGTGTATCCATAATCCTCTGACTGCCAGAAGCTGTGACTGGACGTCAGGGCATGGATCATATGATGGATTGCTTTGTTACATTCATTTTCCCTGAAGCATTTGGCACATGCCACTGTCATAAGAAAGGATATTGGGTAACATGGACCATTGACTCTGACCCAGTATGGTGATTTGTATGTTCTTTTGTTATGTCCTTATGTAAGGCTTTTTTGTAACAATATTCCTTATTCACTTTCCCTTTAGCTGTATAGAGACCTTAGAAGGAACAGTCGTGGATTAGACAATGGGCCCACAGGATGGGAGCAAGCCCCAGTGCCCGGACCCCAGCTGTGGCCTGGGACTGGGGGAACTCTGGCTCCCTGCTGCAGCCTCAGGGACTGGGGACCTCTCACTCCCTGCTGTGGTCCCAAGGACCTGGCTGGTGGGAGGGACAAAGCTTCTCTGATCTTGGGGCCACAGTGGAGGGGGAAGAAAGGAGCAAAGGGGACCACAGTGGGGTGTGGGCGGAATGGGTCAGGACCATGGGTGGAACAAGGGTGGGGCTGTGGGTGGTGAGGGCAGAATGGTGTAAGGCCATGGGAAGGGCCACAGGCAGAAGGGGTGGAATGGGGTGGGACCACAAGTGGAATGGGTAGGGAGGGCCTCTCCCTGACTTGCTCTGGCCCAGAGCCCCACAAAACTTTAATCCACATTTGAGAAGGAAAAATCCCGTGTTTGATATTTTATTAAACAGTACTAACTGTCCTTCTTGGGGAAAAGAGAAAAAGTTAGTTGAGATAGGTAGGAACTGCTGTTAACTTCCCATCCCATTTTCTAGAAGACAAAATAAGAGCTACACACACACACACACACACACACACACACACAAAGGGGAAAAAAGAACAACAAAAATGGAAAAGGCAGCTTCTCTCTCTGGAGTTGAAGCTCACTTGCAGTACTGCTGCTGGAAAAATATAGGCACAGCACATTGTCTTATTGGCCAATCTGATGACCTGGCAACTTGTACCAACATTGGGCTATTTAGGGCAATGCATTTAGCTGATGCTTTCTGGTGGCAGGCTTACATCAGTGTTGAGAAATATATAGTTGTGGCTGGTTAAGCCATACTTTTATTAAACAGAAGGCTAAAGAGAGGGCTAGGAAAGAGAAGAAATCAGGTGGTGCTTGGGATTTAGCAGGAACAGATGGAGGTAGTGGTGTCACCTGGGTGCATCTCTCTGGATCAGGATGACAAAGGTCCAAGAATGTCACAGTGGATTCTGGGAGTCCCAGGAGATGATGGAGTTGACAGGAAGGGAAGAAGCGAACTTCGCCACCATGGCTGTCATCTTTCAATCAACCATTTTTCACCTCTGCTTTGGTTGTTCCTCTATCCCCTCAAAGTCTCTTTTTGAGGACCTCAAAAAGGGAGTGATGGGTGGAATAGCCCAACATCTCATTATTTTGTTTACTAGTTAGGCCTTATTTTCAGCACACCAAGTTTAGTGCGTTGATTTCCACTCCCACACTTCTTTTGTTCACCTAGTGTGATCTTAGCACAGTCATTGAGTTATATCAGTGGGCCTTCTTCTTTGGACTAATTCTGTTCTTCTGTCTCCTTTTCACACCTTTTCCCATCAACATTTATTATTATAGGTTATTGTGACATTTAGTTGAGCTTCCATTTAAGTTAATTTTGCACACCTGATTATTACAATAAAGGGGTACCCATAGATATTGAAACAGTAGAAAATATGGCAATGCAGATCTTAAAGTAGTCTATTATCTAACTTACACTGCTCTTCTTGTACACACATGTAACGTGGATACAAAATTCCCACTTACAAAGTGGAAAAGAGAGATTGGCCCCATGACTTGTGTCAAAAGTTAAAATACAGTCCTCTATGCTACTTTTTCAAGCTTCTTTTCTTAGGACCTGATGCTTCAATACCGATGGAATGCCAAGTCTACACAATCTGACCCTTAATGAGCAAAACTTCAAGTGTACTGTAAGGCACTATGCATCTCTGAGGCATTTTCTTACTTGAAACTGTCTTGGCATTCTCCGATGGTTAAAGACTTGTAGTTGGAGAACTGAGATATTATTGATTTTTTGTTGTTGTGCCAAAAAAGAGTGCTGCCTCTAGGAAAGGTGCAAATATTAGATTAGTGCCTCTTTTGCTTTCAATTTCCCCTTTTTTATTTTTGTTTTAATAATGTGTGTTCTATACAAAGACTGAAGAGAGGCACTGCTTCTGCTTTCACATTACAAGTCAGGAGTAAGGCTATTGAAGTCAATGGGCTTACATTGGATTTTACACTGATGTAAGTCAAAGCACAATCAGTCTCATAATCCACTTTTAAATTTTAATTTAAAAAAAGAAGTATAAAAATTCAAAATCAGCTGCCTTGTATTTTATCTTGAGCTTGAGAGTTTCTTAGGGTAGCAACTGGGGGGAAAACTGAAAAAGCTCTTTTAATAAAAGAAGTGTAGCCTAATTTTTATTTCTTTAAAATCTCAGGTCTGTAACCTGTGGCTCCAGCATTCTATGTAGCTATAACAATACATAGTGACATTCTTCCTAGTTTGTTCTCAAGATATTTAGGGGTATAAAGGATTTAAAAAACATTTTCCACAACACTTCCCTCTTACCTCCAAGTTCACTTTTTCTTAAGGGAACAATTATTTTTGGTATTTCCAATGATTATCTAACCCTACAGATGTATGCCAAATGACTGGAGTTCAATCCTTTTGTATGATAGAAGTTGGCTGATAATTCCAAGCATTAGAAGAAACTTGCATTCAGTGGGACTCCATCAAGTTTTGAACCATGCATTACTGAAATGTGCCTGTTGCAGATATAATTCAGTGATGAGGTGAAGGACAGAGTCTAAAGGTTCCTGGTAATATATATCGTAAGTAGAGCTAGTTGGAAATTTCCCAATCCGCCCCCTCACTCCAAACACACAGTTTAATTAGAAAATGCCAGTTCAGTGAACCAACATTTCTTGTGAAAGGGAGCTGGGCTTGACAAACTTTTGCTGAATTACAAGCAGACTCCATCAAAAAACTGCCTGGTTGCCTGCCAGCCCAGCTTGCATGGCCCTAGACAGGGGCGGCTCCAGGCACCAGCACACCAAGCGTATGCTTGGGGCGGCAAGCTACTGGGGCACTCTGCCTTCGGCGGCCTGCCTGCCATGCTTGGGGCAGCAAAATGCCTAGAGCCACCCCTGGCCTTAGAGATGGGGAACCTAGGGCTTCCAGACTCCCAGGCCAGCTGGCTACTCAGACTTCCTGCTCAGGAGTCAGACCCCACCCTCCCAGAAGCCAGCTGGCCTAGAAGTCTAGAACCCCTGGGTTCCCCAACGAGGGGCAGACTGCATGGAATGGCTGCCCCAAAGCTGAATACCATGGCCAACAGCCACTGAGTGAAAATGACACTCTTGTCAGTGTCACTGCTGCAAGAGCAGCAATGTATCTAAATTGAAACACCATATGTCAGTAGAAACGATTTGGGTTGTTCTGTACAAACTTGGGTTGAGAGTGTATAAGATGTTTGCTTGCTAATATTCCTCAACTTGCAAAGCTTTACACATGTGATTCAGTCTAGATATTAGTCTAATTTGCTTCACTGTGTAAGGTTAAACTTAACAGGATTGAGCTCTAATCTATCAAGCAAATTCATGATTCTTATATAAAAAAATATAATGTCATTATATTAGTGTAAAGTAAAAGCCACTGTGAACTAGTGCAGGTAGTTTGCAGTATATGCATTTCTAGGTCAAAAATGATCTAGAGAGACTTCCATGCAAAGACCTATAGTATCTTTCATACACAGCATCACAAAAGGCTTTAACACATGAGGGTATTGCTTACAGGAATGCCAGTTAAGTGTAACACATTATTTTCTTTTCCTTTTAATGCCATCCATTTCAAATGTACTGTCTGGGCTTTCACATTGCTGAAGTCAATACCAAATGTAACCTGTGCTTTTAATTGGAGATATTTCCGATTTCTAGGTTTGGTAGTCAGAGCTACTGCACCGTGGGTTGAAACGTTTTCTAAGTGAGCTGCATGTCTCTATAACTACAGCAGTTGTCATTGACAGTCTATTGCTACATTTAATGTTGAATGTCAGACAGTGGCATATTATAGTACCTTTGTTTTTTGTTCTTTGCAAGACCTTCTTTAAATGCACAGTGTAATATTTTGGTATATTCCCTGTAGAGGGGGAAGAAAAAGAGTCATAACATTTGTAAACTGCTGCACTTTTCCCTCAAAACCCCATTGAAATATTGTCCAACAAGTTACAGCCTTTCAAAACCACAGTGAGAGCAAGACGTAGCATGAAATAATCCATATTTTTGGGTGGGATGGGCATTGTGCATCCCCCCCAATCCTAAACTGGGGAAGCATCCAGAAATATTATTAAAACATTAATTCAAAGGACTTCTGTTCTATATAGTGTGACAAAGTTCCTCCTCTACTTTGGTGGGTCCTGCGCTTTATTGGCGATATTCACCTATGATCTTCGCCCTCGTTGGACCCTCAGGGTCACTCGCTCCTTGTACTTCAGGAGTGGAGCACCCAAGCCCACCCTCTACATCCGGTTCCCGCCACAGCCCTGTTGGATCGCAGCTTCTATGCGCCTCCTGTAACAGACTGCTGACAGCTACACTCCCTTGGTACTCCCAGTGCTCCTCCAACACCTTATCTTCTCCTACCACAGGACCTCCTCCTGGTGTTTATAATGCTTGCCTCTCACCTCAGCAGGATCGTCCTCTCACTTCAGCTCTTGCCTCTCTTCAGCTCTCACACACTCTCACTCTGACTCCCTCCCTGCCTGACTGAGTGAGTCCTTTTAAGCCGTCCCTATTACCTGCCTGATTGCTGGCAGGTGTTTATTAAAGTAGCTATCTCTACTGCCTTCTAGAAAGATCTTAATTGGCTCCAGGTGCCTTGATTAACCTGGATCAACTGCCATTTGGTTACCAGGGTACTAGGGATTTGTTTAGCCTGAGGCTAACATACCTGTTTCTCAGTACTTTACTGTAGCCATCTGGCCTTGCCCCATCACAATAGGTTCTTCTACAATGCTCTTCACTGTAGTATCTGCCATTACAGATATTGATCTATATAGGGATGATCTAGGTATACTTTCATCCTGCTTCAGCAGAGAGGTGGAAGGAGTGGACTAGACAACCTCTCGAGCACCTTCTAACTCTACATTTCTATATTCTAAATGACAGTAGCACTCAAAAGGCCCAATCAGTGGCACAAGAGCATGTTTTGGCTCTGTGCATTCTGCTATTCCACTGTCTTCCTTTGTATCTGTGCATCCCTGTCAGAGCAACAAGCCTTGCAATCATTGAGCAAGAACTACACAGCTAGTAATGGGAAGGTTCCCTGCAAAAGTAACAAGCAAATTTAGTGACACATAATTTACGTAACCCCTTTGGAGGGGATGCTCCTGAAGTACCACACTGAGACTCTAGAAGACTCTCTCCTGGACTACAAGATTAATGGTGGCAGAGACTCAGGTCTGTGTTTCCTTTGTAGGCTCAAGTCCCGTGCAGATTTGGAACAAGCTGGAAGCTGCTGCAAGAACCAATCATAAAGCCAGAACTCAGAGAGAAAGGGTTTGGTTGTACTTTTGGTATTGCCTGTAGTGGAGTGGATCCTAGTAGTCCACCAGCTGGGCAGTCAGGGAGCTGGGAAGCCTGGGGGCTAGTCCAAATATCCTTCTGTTCTGTCAGAATTTTTTTAACCAGTTCTGGGGAATACCTCAATACTCCTAATATACACCTGCATTTTCATGATGCTAGATGCTTTGCACTAAAACAAATCTGATCAATAACCAAGATTCTAGAGCTCTAACATCAGCTAAAGGGGCCTCTCATTGGATCCTAGCACCAAGTATCAAATTCTGTCCATGTCACATTCAGAGTGACTTTGAAGCACTAGTACATGGATCGGCAACCTTTGGCATGTGGCCCACCAGGGTAAGCACCTTGGTGGGCCGGGCTGGTTTGTTTACTTGCTGCATCTGCAGGTTTGGCCAACTGCAGCTCCCACTGGCCACGGTTCGTCATCCCAGCACATCCCTTGGCCCACGCTGCTTCCCGCCACCCCCATTGGCCTGGAGCGGCGAACTGTGGATTGTAGGAGATTGGCTGAACCTGAGGAGCCGGCAGGTAAACAAACCGGTCCGGCCCGGCACGCCAGGGTGTTTACCCTGGCAGACTGCATGCCAAAGGTTGCTGATCCCTGCACTAGTAGTTACAAACATAGACCATGGCCTGTTTTTTACTTCAGGGTCACTTCTCTCACTCCTGATCTTGTTCCCACAGGTTGTCATTGGGCTGGGAAAGAACTCCAATAGGATTATGCTTTTTTACTATTCCCTCCCAGTTCCAATCACCACCATTTGCCCTGGTGGAAACCTCAGACCCAATGACCCCATGATGCATCCAAATAAACATTTAGGTCCACCTGTGGCATCCAAACTCCCTACAAAAGAAACTCTATTTTACTGATTCAGGAACTGTCCATCATTCGTTAAATCCTCCACTTCTTGTTTTGACCTTAATAATAAATTGGGTTTTGCTATGACTGAGGAAGCAGCTGATTGCCAAATGCAAAATACCCAACTTGAAGGAAACACATGGGGTGTGAAACTGAAGATGGCCAAGCCTGTAGTTCATGCAAAGTGATCTTATTGGATGTCTCAGCCTTCCTCGCCAATTCCCATAATTTTGCTACTTTATTAGCAGTGAGTAGAGATACATATCTGTAGATCCAAGTCAATCTTCAGAAAAGCCTGCATCTTTGGAAAGTGGGCAGGGGGAGAGTCTGTTTTCGTCTTTTGCTAGTTGTCCTCCTAAATTAAGGGAATTGCTTAAAATAATAATAAAACAGGAACCAGGAAGCGGAGAACAGGACTAGATCTTACAACTCAAATAGGTGCCTTTGCCTGAATATAGCCAGTTGTAGAATCTGATTCTAAATTAGGTCATTTGACAAAACTTATTTCATGCTTTTGAGGGTGGTTTATAGATAATGTGTCATGATATCACTTTCAGCTACAGTATGTCATGTATCTGGGCCATGCCAAGAGTCCTAGACCACTGTGATATCAGAGGTAACTCAATCAATCATCACACTTACTCTGCAGTTAATTTGCATGCAACAGTTTCATTGGTTGTATGAGGAAGACTGCGCAGATGGTGGATTACTTGGCCCAACTGCTATAGTTCTTTAGAACCACCTACACGGCAACACAGCCAGCACCCCGGATAACCCCAAACACAAAGCCTTTCATGGCAGCACACACCCCTCCTTCACTACCAGCAGAAATCCACACAAATCTCCCATGTTTGTCATTCTGTGTGTCACTTTGAAGCCTAGAATGTATTCAGAGTCAGTATAAAGTGATGGAAATAGCACCAAGCATGGCTGAGCACTCTTTTTTGTTCAAAATATCATCAGCTTCCACCCTCGCTGGGCCCAGTGAGAACTGGAAGAAGTATTAGAGTCCAAAGATCCTAAAACAATTGAAAGGTGACAGTTGATTAGATAAGCTGGGGATAATGGCTATGTGGGGTAATAAAGAAGTGGTTGCACCTCCAGTCAGGGGGCAGCTCTGTGCACAAACTTTGAGGAATGTGTCCAAATGGCAACATTGCGCACTGTAACGCAGCACATGGAAACAAGAGCCCCTGTTTTCAGCTTGTCTACACACATAACTTTATGAATTACACCCTGGTGACAGTATGGAATTTCAGCTACTAATTCTCAAAGTAAAATGTCAGGGAAAATAAAACCATAAAAATATGCTATTGCTTAGACAGACTATCTAATGTAGATTGTAGATGCATTATTTAGTTCTACTTGTTATTGATGACCTTTAGTAACTCGTGGTGGTTCCTATTTGCTCTGATATTCATGAGTTGTAGGTCATCATCAATACCTCCCGGAAATATTTAACGTATCACAGTCACTCCTCCTTCCTTGTGTAGCATTTATACTTTACTGCTGGGATTTTCAAAGGAGCCTAATAAAGTTAGGCACCCAGATATCATTCAAGAGGAATTGGCATCTAATTCCCATAGGCTCATTTGAAAAGTCCAGACTCCATGGTGTGCAAGTATATATCCATTGTGAATAGCAGATGATATCACACATTTATCCACTCTAAGGCTATATAGATTTCTACTGTATTTTATCTTCTGTCATATTTCAGGAGTAAATGGCTTAGTGAAAAGAGAATATGAGATTACTAATGAACAAGAAAGAGACTCAATCTATAAATAAATACATATTCATAATGTGTATCTTAAACATGAAAAGGGGAAAACATAATATTCTCCACAGATCAACAATTTGTTATTGCGTAAAGCTTCTGTGCATGACATTGTCCAGGAATATGTATTGAGAGACAGATAAATAGGATAAAACAAAGAGTTTTATAAGCCTGAATACAATGTTCGGTTGATGTAATAATAGCAGTTGACAGACATCTAAAAATGTAAAGGTCTAAGAATTACTGGGTTACTACTGCATATTTATGTTCCTTTTGTTTCTTAAAATCACTGACAACTTGAAGGTGAAAATCCCATTGATTGCAGGGTTGTTGATGGGTTTTGTTTAATCAGTTGCTTTGGGAATAAGAACTAATTTTAAATATAAGCTAAGCATTAGGTTAATATTACTATGGAGTTCATCATATTTCAAAACAGTTGGTATTCTAATTAATTATTAGCGATTGCAAGCATGATATCAATTACTATAGGAATTAGTACATTTGGGTTACTCCAGAGAAACTTGTAAGTTTTCATTACTTTCGGTGTGTAGGAGCAAATCGAAGGTTGGGTCTGATTTTAACTTCTTCATTAATGAACTGGAAAAGAATGAAAGACAATCATTAATTAAACTCACAGCCAGTATTAACCCAGGACATATTGCAAGCACTTAGGAAAATACTGATTAAATAAATATTGATTTATATACATTAGAAAATTGAGATAAATTGTTTTTTTAAATGTCATTTCTATCGGAATAAAAACCCATTTTGAGAACACTTATCCAAAACACAAACTTACTGTCTAAGGCAAGGGTAGCACATGGAAAGCAATAATGCCCAGAAAAATTGCAGTTCGTAGTGGACAGCAAAGTAGATATACCACGACTGATAGTGGCCTCTGTATTGAGGTTTCCTAAACATTTTTCATTGTATCAAAAAATTCTGTTTTGATCGTTTCCCCTGACCACTATTCCTCCAGTGAACTGAATGCAAATAATAATAATAACGATAATAAATATAACAACGTGCAATTATATAATCAAACACTACATCATACTCCATTCATACAAGGGAGCAGAATTAAGGTTGTACAGAAAAATCCTGTCATGTCCTGTCTTTAGAGTTCCTGACTTTGTAAACAAAAAATGATGTTCTTTTAATGCAGGGGTGGGCAAACTACGGCCCGTGGGCCAGATCCATGATCCATTTTAAGCTGGCCCGCGAGCTTCACCATGTGTCTTAGCCTCGCTCCGGTGCTCTGGCCAGGATGCTGGGTCAAGGGTTGCACCATGCGGCTTAGCTTCTCTCTGGCGCTCCGGCTGGGGCACAGGATTGGGGGCCGCACCACACAGCTCGCAGAAGCCGGGGCATGGACCCACTCTGACTCCTAAGTGCTCCAATGGCCCCCTACAGCACTCCAATGGGAGCTGCAGAGGCAATGCCTGCACATGGGGCAGCGTGCCAAGCTGCCTGGCCACACCTCCACATAGGAGCTGGAGATGAGACATGCCACTGCTTCTGGGAGCTGCTTGAGGTAAGCACCGCTTTGAACCTGCACCCCTGAGCCTCTCCCCACACTCCAACCCCTTGCCCCAGCCCTGATCCTCCACCTGCTCTCCAAACCCCTCGATCTCAGCCCTGAGCACTCTCCTGCACCCCAAACCTCTCATCCCCAGCCCTACCCCAAAGCTCACACCCCAAGATGGAACCTGCACCCCTTCCTGAACCCCTGCCCCAGCCCTGATCCTCCTCCCACCCTCCAAACTCGTTGGACCCAGCCGAGAGCACCCTCCTACACCCCAAATTCCTCATCCCCAGCCCCACCTCAGAGTCCATATCCCCTCCAGCACCCCAACCCCAATTTTGTGAGCATTCGTAGCCCACCATACAATTTCTATTCTCTGATGTGGCTCTTAGGCCAAAAAGTTTGTCCACTCCTGTTTTAATGTATATTATTTTTAACCTTCTGTGAATTAACTTTGGATGCAGCGAGGGGCTTAGGCTTGGTCTACACTACATACATACTTCAGTTTAACTACTTGTCTCACAGGTGTGACAAATCTACTCCCCTGAGTGATGTAGTTATACTGACCTTAATCCACTGTGTAGAAAGTGCTACATTAGTGGGAGAGCTTCTGCAACATAGCTATGGCTTCTCACAGAAGTAGAGTTATTAAGCCAACAGGAGAGCTCTCTCCCATCAGCTCAAAGCATCTTAAACAAACATGCTACAGCAGCACAGCTGCACCGGTATATATTTGTAGCGTAGACTTGCCCTTATTTTCCATACCATGGATTGGAGTAGCTCCTATTGATTTCAGTAGAGCCCCTGGAGTTTTGAGCTCACCAATACAAGGAAGACATTGATAAAATGGAAGGAATACAGAGAAGATCAACTGAAATTATAAAGTTCTGAGGAAGATCATGACCATAAGAAAAGACTAAAGCAGGGATCGGCAACCTTTGGCACACAGCCCACCAGGGTAAACACCCTGCTGGGCTAGTTTGTTTACCGGCTGCATCCACAGGTTCGGCTGATCGTGGCTGCCTCTGGCCATGATTCCCCGCTTCAGGCCAATGGAGGCAGCGGAAAGTGGCGTGGGCTGAGGGACGTGCTGGCCGCTGCTTCCCGCAGCCCCCATTGGCCTGGAGCAGCGAACTGCAGCCAGTGGGAGCTGCGATTGGCCGAACCTGCAGACGTGGCAGGTAAACAAACCAGCCCGGCCTGCCAGGGTGCCTAACCTGGCGGGCTAAGTGCCAAAGGCTGCCGATCCCTGGGCTAAAATATGTACAGGTTAGTTAACAAATTACAAAGAGCTAATGATTACCAGACACATGATAGGCACCAATGTTAAGAAATGGGAGAAACTGTACAGTGTCTCTTGGAAGAAATAGCGGGATGAAGATGAGCAGAGGAAGCTTTAATGTAATATGAACACTTTCCTAATAATAAAGTCAGTTAATCTATGGAGTGCTCTCCAAGTCTCCCAAGGAATATACTGTAATGGTGGTTCCATCAATGAAGTTATTAAAAAACATATTGAAATAGAACAATCCTGCATTTGGAGATGATGGATTCATTAGGGCTCAGAGGGCTTTCTGTCTCAGAATTCAGATGCATATGTTGTTAATCAGAGTTCTGCGTGAATAAGGACTTCAGGATTGTCCCCACAGTTATCATATTTCCATTGGCCAAAGCATCAGAAATTTCTGAAATTGCCATTTCCCATAGAAAAGGAAACAACAGGGGAAAGGATGGAATTACTTTCATCAACATCTACCGTCCTTCCTTTTAGAGTTTTGGGCTTGGGTTATTCCAGTGTCATTTGAATTCCTTCTGTGTTTGTAAAGGAACTATCCCAAACAATTTGTTTATAAAGTGAAATCATTGTATTGCATTAAATTGTCTTTCCACATTATGCTGTTGTCAAAGAATGATGATAAATATAAACCAACAGACATGACAAATTTGTTTTCGTTAGGAAGCCTTTCAATTGTGTCTGAATGTTGTTTCCTAAGCTTCTTATATGTAACCTCTAGGAATTGCAGGGAGATGAGAGGCACACAGATTGCCTGCCTCCTTTTTATTTCCTCTCCTGAGATTTCACTACTGCTTCTAGCAAGCTTAAAATAATCTTTACACAAACAAATCTATTCTTTTGTCTTACTTAGCCTTATCTATCAAGCCCATTTCAAGAGTGTGGTTATGAGCAAAATAATTATATGCATTTCAAGATGTTGTAAGCTACATGCAGGACTAGAATACTAATGTGTTTTAGTGCACTGGAATTGGAAGCAGATAGCAGGGCAGTGCCATATTGATATTTCTTATACAGTTACAAGGTCTTTTATTGATTTCACTAAAACTTATGTATATATTCTCTTGAAACCTAAACCATCCCAGGAATCATGCTATATTAGAAATGTTTATTTTTAGCTAATCTGAAACATTATTTGAAAAAAGAAAAATAAAGTCAGTGCTAATAGGACTATCATCAACAGTGGATGCACGAATGTTAGCATGTTTTCAGTGTTATTGCTCTACAGCTACATTAATGGATGTTTTGTCATTTCACAAATCCCTCAATATACATAACAGTAAGAGGAGCCCCATTTCTCTTACTGTACTAGAAAGTTCAAACTACAAATGAAACAATAATTCTCTCATGATAAAATTGTAATAATAGTAATCACAAAAATAAAAAGAAACAGTTTAATAAACATAACAAGTTTATATTTTGCATATGTCCCTCCTTCACAAACTAATAGAAACACAACTGTTATGGTAGAGGTCATGATTCTAAGGAATGGTAGGAGGGAGAACAGCACAGTAAAGACAATGGATTTCAAGAAGGCAGTCTTTAGCAAACTCAGGGAGTTGGTAGATAAAATCCCATGGGAAGCACGTCTAAGGGGAAAAACAATTGAAGACAGTTGGCAGTTTTTCAAAGAGACATTATTAAGGGCACAAGAGTAAACTGTCCCACTGCATAGGCAAGATAAGAAGTATGGCAAGAGACCACCCTGGTTTAACCAAGAGATCTTCAATGATCTAAAACTAAAAAAAGAGTCCTACAAAAAGTCGAAACTTGGTCAAAATACAAAGGATGAATATGAACAAATAACACAAGTAGATAGGGACAAAATTAGAAAGACCAAGGCACAAAACAAGATCAAACTAGCCAGAGTCATAAAAGGTAACAAGAAAACATTCTAAAAATACATTAGAAACAAGAGGAAAACCAAGGAAAGAGTAGGACCATTACTTAATGGTGGGGAAGACAATAACAGAACATGTGGAAATGGCAGAGGGGCTTCATGACTTCTTTGTTTTGGTTTTCACCAAAAAGGTTGGTGGTGACTTGACGTCTAACATAGTGAATACCAATGAAAATGAGATAGCATCAGAGTCTAAAATAGGGAAAGAACAAGTTAAAAATCAGTAGACAAGTTAGATGTCTTCAAATCAGCAGGGCCTGATGAAATGCTGAAGGAGCTGAGTGAGGAGCTATCTGAGCCATTAGCAATTATATCTGAAAAGTCATAGAAGACAAGAGACATTCCAGAAGACTGGAAAAGAGCAAATATAGTGCCCATCTATAAAAAAGGGAAATAAGAACAACCTGGGGAATTACAGACCAGTCAACTTAACTTCTGTACCCGAAAAAATAATGAAGCAAATAATTAAGAAATCAATTTGCAAACACCTAGAAGATAATGAGGTGATAAGTAACAGTAAGCATGATTTGTCAAGAACAAATCATGTCAAACCAACCTAATAGCTTTCTTTGACAAGGTAACAAGCCTTGTGGATGGGGAGAAGCAGTAGATGTGGTATATCTTGACTTTAATAAGGCTTTTGTTACTGTCTTGCATGACCTTCTAACAAATAAATTAGGGAAATACAACCTACATGGATCAACTATAAGGTGGGTGTATAAGTGGTTGAAAAATCATCCCCAGACAGTAGTTATCAGTGGTTCACAGTCATGCTGGAAAGGCATAACGAGTGGGGTCCCTCAGGGATCAGTTCTGGGTCAGGTTCTGTTCAATATCTTCATCAATGATTTAGATAATGGCATAAAGTGTACACTTATAAAGTTTGTGGATGATACCAACCTGGGAGGGGTTGCAAGTGCTTTGGAGGATAGAATTATAATTCAAAATGATCGGGACAAACGGTATAAATGGTCTGAAGTAAATAGGATGAAATTCAATAAGGACAAATGCAAAGTACTCCACTTAGGAAGGAACAATAAGTTGCACACATACAAAATGAAAAATGACTGCCTAGGAAGGAGTAATGCGGAAAGGAATCTGGGGGTTATAGTGTATCACAAGCTAAATATGAGTCAACAGTGTAACACTGTTGCAAAAAAAGCAAACATCATTCTGGGATTTATTAGCAGGAGTATTGTAAGCAAGACACGAGAAGTAATTCTTCCGCTCTACTTTGCACTAATTAGGCCTCATCTGGAGTATTGTGTCCAGTTCTATGTGCCACATTTCAGGAAAGATGTGGACAAATTGGAGAAAGTCCAGGTAAGAGCAATAAAAATGATTAAAAGTCTAGAAAACCTGACCCATGAGGGGAAGATTGGCTTTGTTTAGTCTGGAGAAGAGAAGATTGAGAGGGGACATGATAACAGTTTTCAAGTACATAAAAGGTTGTTACAAGGAGAAGGGAGAAAGATAGTTCTTCTTAACCTCTGAGGATAGGACAAGAAGTAATGGGCTTAAATTGCAGCAAGGGAGGTTTAGGTTGGACATTAGGAAAAACTTCCTAACTGTCAGGGTGGTTAAGCACTGGAATAAATTGCCAAGGAAGGTTGTGGAATCTCCATCATTGGGGATTTTTAAGAGCTGGTTGGACAAACACCTGTCAGGGATGGTCTAGATAAGACTTAGTCCTGCCTTGAGTACAGAGGACTGGACTAGATGACTTCTCGAGGTCCCTTCCAGTTCTATTATTCTATGTCTATGTCCAGGCCTGAAATTCCATTGTACTTGCTATGGCTCTCTACTGAGTGTACAGTAAACTTTAAAATGCCCTGTCCTGAGATGTACTTACTCCATACAAGATATTAGTTCATGCTGGGGAGCATCAAGAAAAGATCAAAGATATTCAGAACTAACACACTATATTTCAAGGGACTTAGAAAATGGTTTATGTTTGTGTTTAAGTTTTTTTTCCAAAGGGACATTGCATATATTCTAGCTCCCATTTATACAGCTCTTGACAGCGCACTAGATTTAAGGTAGGTTGCAAAAAAGCACATGTATATTCATAAAAAAATAAACTGTATTCAGGCACTAGGAAAACACTTTTTATTGCATTTATTTTTCTTTGTGCGTTTGGTGGATTTTAGTGTTCATGGAAATGGGAGATTTATAGCATTGGCTGGTGCGAGGCACAGAGCTGATAGGAGCTGTGCATTAACATCTCATACGTCTCTGCAAAGGCACTTCAATCCTGACTTACAGCATTGGCTAACTATGCATCCCCTGAGCGCAGGTTGTCATGCTTCTGTTGGATTGTATGGTGGTTTTGTGAGTTAGACATTGTTGCATGGGGGACTGTAATGAAACCACCAAACTAAATTCACCTTTTCCCACATCCACAAGGTAAAACTAATGGTTGAAAGGTATGAAGCAAGCACATTAGTCCACTAGACTCTCAAGGTAGCTTACTAAGCCTCAGCATCAATGGCTTCATGCCCCCTTCACCTGCAGAGCAAAGCCTATGTCCACAGAATGGGAGCCTTCCACAGCTGCAGCATGCTCCTCCATTCTACCATCATGGAAGCCCCCTTTGAGTGGAGTAGCTATTCTTGTTGTGTAAGGATGCAGCGTGTTGTTTCCCAGACCAAAGCTCATCCTCCACTTTGGAAGCTGGGTCTCTAGGCTATAGGAGCAGAACAGACTGGTAGGATGAGGCTTACAGTGGGATATCATTGCTCTGTTATGTAATGGTTAAATCAAAATAATTTAGTTGCTTAAATGAAAGCCTTGATAGTAAAACCACACGTTCCGTGTGAAGTATCAGGGGGTAGCCGTGTTAGTCTAGATCTGTAAAAGCAGCAGAGTCCTGTGGCATGCATGCATCCAATGAAGTGGGTACTCACCCATGAAAGATCATGCTCCAATACATCTATTAGTCTATAAGGTTGTCATAAATAGATAGCTAAGGGTTAATGTTTCTTTCACCTGTAAAGGGTTAACAAAGAGAACCAAACACCTGACCAGAGGACAAATCAGGAAACTGGATTTTTCAAAGCTCAGGGGAGGGAATTTTTTGGGTCTTGGTCTTTGTCTGGCTCTCAGCTATGACAGGAGATTTTTCTTTCTTTCTATCTTCAAGCTTCTAATGCTTCAGTTTCAAACGTTGTAAGTACAAAGGTGAAAAAACAAATTAGGCTGTTATTGTTTTTTTTGTATTTACATGTGTGGAGTTTGCTGGAATGTTTAAATTGTATCTTTTTTGAAGTAAGGCTGTTTACTTCATATTTGTTCTTTTTAAGTAATAGCCTGTGTATTAAGTCAACTTAATTGAGAGATCATATGTTCATGTGTTTTTTTCTTTCGTTTTATATATAAAGCTTTCTTTTAAGACTTGTTTGAGTTTCCTCTCTGGGTAGCTAAGGAATGAAGCGGGAGGGAATTCTCTTTGTGTTAGATCTACGGAGGGTAAATGATCTGCAGCACCAGGGAATTTTGTGGGAGGGGAAGACAGTAGATATCATTTCTGTTTCTTGTATTTGGGGTTTGTCTCTCTGTGGAATAGAGGAGACATGCTTCTTGGTATTGTTGTTAAAGAGATTGCATCAGTACTCTCAGGTTAGCCCAGAGAGGAAAGTCTGGGTGGGAGAGAGAGGGGGAAGGGAGTGGGTTATTTCCCTTTTGTGTACGACTCAGGGCTTCTGAGTCTTGGTTCCCCAGGGAAGGGTTTGAGGGGAGACCAGAGGGAGCCAAAACCCTGGAATTTTTGGCTGGTGGCAGCGAGATCAAATCTGAGCTGGTAATTAAGCTTAGAGGGGTTCATGCAGGCACCCAGATTTCTGGACGCTAAGGTCCAGATTTGGGAAAGCTTATGATAAAGGTGCCACAGGACTCTTTGCTACCTTCCATGTGGGCTCCTTGTGGTTCAATCTGCATCAGGTTGGGGGGAGGAGGAGGATAGGTTTGGGGAACTGTAACAGGATAAAAACTAGTATTCTTCTGGGGTCAGAGACCTACAGTTGGCTAATTAGCCCCACCTGCTGCACCTGGGGAAAGTCAGGGAACCTAATTGACTGATCCTTATAAAGGGAGGAGCAGGAATTAAAAAAGGGGGCTGCAATACTTGCCAGAGGCTGCAGTAACTGCTGGGAGAAGGAGTAGGTCTAAGAAACTGATGGACAGCAGAGAGGCTGGGGAAATCCCTGTTATCACAAAAAAGGCTCTGAGGTGAGAACCAGGAACTTTAGGGTTGATGAGATCATGGGGTGAGGGACAGACTTAGGGGATAGGAACTTAAACCTATACAGACTTTGGTGGGAGAGACTGTGAAGCTGTGATGCAGGTTTTCTTTAAGAAGGCTTGAAATAAAACCCACAGTAATTAATCTGACTGGAAACTGTCCAGCCTGGATTCTGTGATAGGGCCCCAGGAAGGATTTTCTGAGTGAGGGAGCTGGATCTGCAGGTACAACCCTGGGAGCAGCCAGAAGAGGATGCTATAAGGTAGTCCTCTACAAGCAGTAAGAAAGGCTCTTTCAAATTCTTCTCCACATACACCCATACACACATTGAAAAATGATGGAAAGTGGCTCACACTAATAGAGCCTGAAACAGTAGACACTGGATACTGACCTCTGCCTTGGCACAGAGAGTGAAGCCATCGAGTTCAGTTTCATCCTGGGTGAGTAGAAAAAACATACACTAGGCACAGCATGCAGACTTGCCTAAGGACATACAGCACAGAGGTGGCAAACTTTCTCCAATAGTTTAACCCTTTCCTTGTATTGAAAGACCGAATGTACCTGTGTATCATACCTTTATGTGACAATGGACTTTGGAACAGCCCAGAATCTGAGTTTCAGGCTTCCGGAACAGAAGCATTTTTGAATTTCTGAACCACCCACCCATAGCATTGGAAATTGACTCTATAAAAAAACACTCTGAATCCTTGCTGCCTCCCTAAATTGACTAACTTGGAAACTGTGCTGCACATGCATGGAAAGAAGGTTGGTCATTTGGAAGATACATGAGCCGTACTTCCAGAGCTAAGCCCTCCACATTCTCACAAGAGAAACAAACACAGAGGCTGTACTATACGCTAAAAATAACAGATTCCCCCTACCCTGTAATCTACAGCAGGGCAGGCTGCAACTTTATTTAATTAGCTGATAATATTTAATAGACAATTGCTTTCCTAATTTATTTTTATGGTCACCAAAGAATTCTTATAGTTTATGGTTTCCTTTAATATTTTGGCACAGCGGATTACCTTTCCAGATTCATCTTATTTTGAAAGCGTTAAATATAGCCAGTGGCAGCATTCCTGCTCAAGCTTTTCATTTCAGCCCTTGGAGTTAGTCAACATTGTTTAACTCTACCAACTCCTGAGACGCTTTCTCTGAACTTGGCAATTTCATCCAGCTTCATTCTTCCCAACTCAGCTGATCAAATCACCCATTTATTTTCACTCTTACTTAGTGCATCAGATGGTGAATCAGTGTTCTTCATTTCTATCTCATCAGTCTCTCACTCTGGGTAAACTCTCTCTCTGGGTGGGGGGGGACCCAGCAGATTTTCTATATAAGTTTTCTGCGATTTGTAAAAAGTATTGATCATATACATAAATAAAATACAATGTTAAATACTGAAATATAGCAAGAAAACATGCAACTGCCACCTCAGAATATCAGTTAAACTCAGAATATCAGTCAGGTTAGCTCCTTTTTATTCTTGGCTGTCAATCTTGATCTCACATCCAAGGAAAAGGGGTTGTGAAGCCCATCATGTTTGTTTCACTGTGTTTAAACAAAAGCCCTGTGACTACAAGGGTTTTTTTTTTTCTTTCCATCTATTTTTCCTTGCCTGTTTGAACTTAACGTGATTCACTTGATATCTATATCTATATTTACACTGCAGCTTGATGGAAAGATAGTATCAGGAACCAACTTTCACAGAAAATGACATAATGGCATCAGTGAAATCAGTATGCAGGGACTTACACAGTATTCTGTTATATTTATTCAGTGTGTTTGTCTCTGTATAATAATTTACTATTATCGTCTGGATACCTACTGTGAATCATGCAGGGTTTATGTTTCATTCTCAGTGGTTTCTGGTTCTCTGATATTTGCCATCATTCTAAAGCTTTGGAACAGGTAAGAGATTAAAACCTGACGATCTCAAACATTCTCCTATTATAGCTACCTGTGCAGACCCTTCCTTGCCACTGCCTTTGAGACTTAACATGCTGAAGTACTTCTAACTGCTCCCTGGAATCATTCTTGTCAGTGTCCAAAGCACTTGCAAGTAGGAATCAGTTCCCATGAATTTAATAGAATGTCAGAATCCTTTATTTCTGGTAGGGAAGCATCAATATTGCAAGAATGATCCCCCCCACCCCCTCAGCACCTGCTGGCATCCCCTGTGGAGTTTAGAGTTACTAATGGGGGGAGATCATTACCCATAAGTTCAGAACCTTCAGCAAGGAAAAGCGCTAAACATGAACCTGTCATCTTCTCTTATTTCATTTATTTTCACCTGTCTAATATTAAATGGAACAATTCCTAATGTAAAAGTACATAAATTACAAAGGTATAGTATATGTCCTTCTCAATCCTGACTCTTGGAGATATTATATAACTATATAATAAAGTGAAGTATTTAACAATTAGTTGATAAACAGGTTGAAAAATCCCATTGTAGTAGCACATCTGTATGTGAAAACAGAACAAAATGCTTTTAAATATCAGATGAATTTGAAAAATACCAAATATGGCCTCCTTCTCAGAGGTAGATTAAGGTTCCCTCGGCCAGAGCAAGTGGGAGGGGGGGCTCCCCACAACTTCCACGTGCCCACAATGCCACCCCTTTCTGCCCCGTCCCTGACCGCCCCTATTCCAGCCAGGGTCCCCCCTAGATTACTCTCCCACCATGGTCCCCGCAACCCATTTGCTTCTTTCTGCCCCCTCCCACTGCAGCCCCGAGACTGGAGAAGCTCTGTCCCCACGCCATCACTGGAGCCACAGTAGGGAGTAAGAACTTCTCCAGTCCCAGAGCTGCAATGGGGTCTGGGTGCTGGGGCTTCCCCCACGCTTCTGTGGGGAACCAGGATCGGGACACTGGGGTTTCTCCTGCCCTTCCAGCCTGGTGCGTCTGCTGGAAAGCGAGATTGAGTGTGGGGGCTTCCCCTCCTGCTTCTGCCAGGGATGGAGCAGACAGTGCTGAGGGCTTCCCCTGCCCGCACAGCGGCCAGGGCTCTGTGATTCTGCTGCCCAGTGGCAAATTTTGTCCCAGCTCCTGAATTCTGTCCATCTGAAAATGAGATCATGCATCTGCTATGTCATTATTGACCCCAAGCACATGTTTGGAAGAGAAACAGTTATTGAAGTTTAAACATTGTAGTACAAATGCCTTCACAAAACTTATGACTTGTGTGATCTGGAGGGCTGGCGATTAAGAACATGAACTGCTGCCATGTCACACCGGAAACAGTCATTTTATTAGTAAACTTCATTCTCCAAATGACCTCTGCAGCTACAATTGGTGGGGGAAAAAAATCCAGAAATGTTATCTCCTTCACTATCCTCTTTTGTATCCAGGTGGAGGGCCTTTTCTGAGCACACCACGTACCTTGGTAAAATCCTCCAAAACATATACCTTGTGAAGCATCTGAATGGATCTTTAAATCAGCCTCAAGTATCCATTTCTGCCTCTACAATTATGCTTCTTTAGCATGGCTCAAACTGTTACACCCCAAAATCCTCCTTCATATCTCTAGTAACTCTCATAAAATGAAGTCTGGCTATGCCTGCAGTGGCCACTGCAAGCCAGGCACAGAATGCCCATCCTGAGGCCACAACCCAGCAGGTAAAGTTAAGATGCCCAATAATAGATTGCATCTCATGGAGCATAACTTTCCTGGCCTCCTAATCAAGCCACCTAGCTCCTGAGGCTTATCCTGAGGAAGTTGCAATGTACCCACCAGTGTGTCCAGCTCAATGCCCAGGTAGGTCAACATAGTGGAAGGCCTCTCAATTTTTCCTCCACTAGGGGTACCCCTATTTATTTAGTCAGGGCCTGAAAGGTGTCCATCAGGCTAACACATCTGTCTGAATATGCCCTGCTCATGAACAAAAAGTCATCTAAGTATTGCACTATCTGCTGTAAATCAGCTTCCCGCATCACTACCCAGTATAGCATTGTATTAAATTTCTCAAATGCTAACACGATACTGCTTATCCCATGGGCATAGCTTATCAAAATAAAACTTTCCTTCAAAAGAGAAACCTGAAAGGTTAAAGTCAGAAGGATGCTTCAGCATCAGTCAAAAAGCAGATTTGATATCACACTTGGCCATCAGTGCCCCTTGGCCATAAAACCTAACCACGCACACAGCCTCATCAATGGAGGCATTACACACGGAACACAAGGCCTGGTGTATTTTGTCATTAACTGACCTACCCCACGAGTATGCGGCAACAATTCTATGCCACAAATTCACATACTCATAAATCACCTCCACCCCATAAAGAGCTCCTGGCCCTGTCTGACTATTGCCTGGTCTTTCAAACTTAAGCCCATGCTGGGTTTCCATTATTACCCCTCCAGTCCCTGCACCCTTGGAAGCTCCCAGCTGCTGCAACAAGTGAAGGTTAGCTTGCAATACTGTGTAACGCCACCACCTTCTGTAGAACGTGTGTGTACCTCAGACATCCCCAACATAACTCCTCAGACACCAGCTTCCTCCCCATCCCCATAGCCTCTTTGCTAGTTCTGCTACCCTGCTAGGTTCAGTGTGTCCTGCCTTCTTGAGGGGGAGAAGGCAGGAAAGGGAAAGGGGAAGTTGGAGGGGAGGGTGAGTGACCACTCTCCCCTTCCCCACTTAGGTCTCCTGAGAGGAAAAGTGGGAAAGTTTCCTGAAACCTACCATGGTCCCCGCTATGGACATCTCCTGCAGCATTGGATCTGGTGCTGGTTGCTCTTCTCTCCTGAAATCCTTTTGTTCAAATTGCCCTGGCTATGAGCACCTCAGTACTTGCAAGCCTTGTAACGCTGTGGATACAAATTTCAATAGCTACTGACGAAACTACTTGGCTCCCCCATCCCAAAATGCCCTTATATAAATCCATGGTACGCCCACATCTTGAATACTGTGTACAGATGTGGTCTCCTTATCTCAAAAGAGATATACTGGCACTAGAAAAGGTTCAGATAAGGGCAACTAAAATGATTAGGGGTTTGCAGAGGGTCCCATATGAGGAAAGATTAAAGAGGCTAGGATTCTTCAGTTTGGAAAAGAGGAGACTAAGGTATAGATAGAGGTATATAAAATCATGAGTGATGTGGAGAAAGTGGATAAGGAAAAGTTATTTACTTATGCCCGTAATATAAGAACTAGGGGTCACCAAATGAAATTAATAGGCAGCAGGTTTAAAACAAATAAAAGGAAGTTCTTCTTCACACAGTGCACAGTTCTTCTTCACACAGTGCACAGTCAACTTGTGAAGGCTAGGACTATAACAGCGTTTAAAAGGGAACTGATTAAATTCATGGTGGTTAAGTCCATAAATTGTCCATTGTCTACAGCCAAGCACTGAGGTACAACCGCATCTGCTCTAACCCCTCAGACAGAGACCAACACCTACAAAATCTCCATCAAGCATTTTCAAAACTACAATACCCGCACGAGGAAATAAGGAAACAGATCAACAGAGCCAGAGTGTACCAGCGCCTCTACTGCAGTACAAACCCAAGAAAGAAACCAAAGGACTCCACTGGCACACATCAGCCCCAGCTAAACCCACTTCCAACGCATCATCAGGGGATCTAACCCTCTGCACTGATCCCACACTTTCCCGGTCTTGGGGTGGCAGGGACCTGATCCTTGCCCACAGACAGCTTGCCAACCTGAACGTATTCATCACAGCAACTGCACACCGACATAGTAACTCTAGCCGAGACCAATCCATGCAACAAACTCGTCGATGCAACTCTGCTCCACACTATACCAGCGACACCATCATAGGACTAACCAGATCAGCCATACCATCACTGCGTTCATTCACCTGCACGTCACCAATGTATATACGGCCATATATGCAGCATATGCCTCTGCGTATGTACATCGGCCAAACTGGAAGTCACTACGAGAACACGGATAAATGGACACAATCAGGATATCGGGAAATGGCAATATACAAAAACCTGTAGGAGAGCACTTCTCAACCGTCCCTGGCCACACTATTAGGACTTAAGGTGGCTATCCTGCCAGCAAAAAACTTCAGGGACCAGACTTCAAAGAGTGAAATAGCTGAGCTTCAGTTCATCTGCAATTGACACCTCAGCTTCTGGACTAACAAAGACTGTGATGGCTTGCCAATTACAGAACCAGTTTCTCCTCCTTGGGTTTTCACACCTCTACTGCTAGAACAGGCCTCACCCTCCCTGAATTGAACTAACCTGATTATCTCTAGCTTGCTTGACAGTATATATACCTGCCCCTGGAATTTCACTACCTGCGTTTGACGAAGTGGGTATTCACCACGAAAGCTCACGCTCCAATACGATCTTGTGTCTTATAACGGTTGCACAGGAATTTCTCTGCTGCTTTTACAGATCCAGACTAACACGGCTACCCCTCTGATACTTGAAGTCCATAAATGACTATTAGCCAGGATGGGTAAGGAATGGTGTCCCTAGCCTCTGTTTGTCAGAGAATGGAGATGGATGGCAGGAGAGAGATCACTTGATTATTGCCTGTTAGGTTCACTCCCTCTAGGGCACCTGGCATTGGCCACTATTGGTAGACAGGATACTGGGCTAGATGGACCTATGTTCTCATGTTATGTAGTTCACCACTGTGAGTGTTTGCTTCCCCAGAATTCCTCTTATTTCCAGTAGAGGGCAATCCATTTGGAAAACAGACCACCCTGAGATTCACCCACTCTCCAACTTCTTGCCCATGTAGGGAGGATCCCACCTACCAGTCTCCCATGTCCCCTCAAATCCCACTCTTCTGCCCTGAGCTGGAGAGGGGGGAGCACCCTCCCCCATCTGCTCTAATACACCTGCTGTGGCTGGCTAGAGATTGGGGGATGTGCCTCTTCTATTTTCACTGGTCTGCTATGGCCCTGCACTAATGAGTTTGAAATTTCCTCCTCTTCCTCTTCTGCTATAAAAGGCCTGCTTCTATCACTGAAGGTGGAAAGTGGAGTGCTCCTCTTCCAGTCTAGATAAAAGAAGGCTTTTCCTGCACCCTGGTCAATCTAAACAGTGTCCCCTCTATTCCAGTCACCTGGGGGCAGGGGGATGGGTCAGCTGCTGACCTGGTCTGAAGCTGCCATGGCTAGTCACTCTCTGTCTAGTCCTTTAAGGGTTGCACACCTTTTCCTGCAAGCTAGACACTAGTCCTCACCACTTAATGTGTGGTACAGCCATTGCAGTTGAGAGGCATTCAGTTTAGTCCATTAAGCATCAGAAAACAGATTTCATTGATTGTAAAAACTCTTGACACCATCTAAAAGCTTTGTAGAGTATAATATGCTCCAAGGAATTTGCATCTAAAACATTTAGTAGCATTATGTTAAGTAAATGCTCCATTATGTTTTTCCTCAATTGAAAGTTTGATCCTCAGTTCAGACAGGACTTTTAAAATTATTTTTTCTGTAAAACATACAAATTATATATCTTGGAAAAGGTGGATGAGGGTTGAAATTTTGATATTAAATTGCTATATTCTACCATGTCAGTGCCACAGGTTATTTGAAGGTATCTAATAGATAAGAAATAAATCTATTAACATTCAATAGAAATTTGTCTTTTGAAACTTTTCCTACTATTAATATAGAAATCACATAACTTCAACAAAGCATTTTATGCTTTTCTTTAAAATTGCTACCTGGTCAGAAGCAACTCAGCTTGTGCTGTTTCTGCAACAAATGAATTCTCCACTGCTTGAGGGACCTATCCTCGCTTGTTCTACACAAAAAAGGAATTAAGAAGTTTGCAAATGCTCCAGTTACAGGGAGATGGAGCTCGTGCTGGGTTCAAGTGTTATAATAACTCAGAAAGAGGTAGATTGAAAGAGAGGGGCTCCCTGGTGTGCTACAGACAGTACTTTTTGTTATCACTTCTTGAAAGGACAGACCCCTGCTAGGGTAGAAAAGTTTTATTGTTGAGACAAGCTAGTCAATTAGTTTGAAAGGATCACTATATAATCTTTAAAACTGTGTCACTTAGTAAACACTAACTAAATAATTTGCAGCCCTGGTGAAAATAAATAAAAAAAATAAGAATATAATTTATATACAAGAATTCCCCCATTAAGCTGAAGTTGTCTGCTCTCAGAGATATAGATACACCTCTGCCCCAATATAACACGACCTGATATAACACAAAGTTGGATATAACTCAGTAAAGCAGCTCTCCTTGGGGGGCGGGGGCTGCGCGCTACAGTGGATCAAAACAAGTTTGATATAACGCGGTTTCACCTATAGCACGGTAAGATATTTTAGCTCCCGAGGACAGCGTTATATCAGGGTAGAGGTGTGTACATATATATACTGTTGTAGTAGCATTCCATCAATTTCAGGTTCTCTTGTCTCATCCATGAATGGTTTGTTCCAGTAGCCCACTTATTGTCAGATTGTCCTGGTTCCTCAACATCTGGCACGGACCTTGTTAATCTGGGCGACGTCCGAGCCAGCATGACTCTCCTAGTTTGTGTCACTCTCATATTTTGAGGTAGGCAAGTGAAGCGTTAGTGGGTCTTTTGCCCAAGGACCCCTACTGGAAAGTTGGGTACTAACCAGGATTTGAACCCCGGTCTCTCGTATCAAAGGGCGGCGCTCTTAACCACTACGCTATCCAGTCACATATATCTACTCTGTACATACATATATATACACTGGATATATGCGACTGGATAGCATAGTGGTTAAGAGCACCGCCCTTTGATACGGGAGACCGCCCTTTGATACGAGAGACTGGGGTTCAAATCCTGGTTAGTACCCAACTTTCCAGTAGGGGTCCTTGGGTAAAAGACCCCCTAACGCTTCACTTGCCTACCTCAAAATATGAGAGTGACACGAACTAGGAGAGTCATGCCGGCTCGGACGTCGCTCGGATTAACAAGGTCCGCGCCAGATGTTGAGGAACCAGGACAATCTGACGATAAGTGGGCTACTGGAACAAACCATTCATGGA